>NW_026914247.1:0-6982 GCF_034315485.1 Pezoporus occidentalis | reverse complement strand
TCCAGCCCACCCAGCCCACTTGAACCCAGTCCAGCTCAGTTTCACCCAGCCCAGCCCACTTCAGTTCACTCTAGCACAGTTCAACCCAGTCCAGCCCAGTTTATCCCAGTCCAGCCATGTTTAACCCAGTCCAACCATATCTAATACACTCCAGCTCACTATAATCCACTCCAGTCCAGTTTAACCCAGTCCAGCCCAGTTTAACCCAGTCCAACCATATTTAATACACTCCAGCTCAGTATAATCCACTCCAGCCCAGTTTAACCCTGTCCAGACCAGTTTGATACAGCCCACCCCAGTTTAACCCAGTCCAGCCCAGTTTAAAACAGGCCAGCCCAGTTTATCCCAGTCCAGCCCACTTTAACCCAGTCCAACCATATTTAATACACTCCAGATCAGTATAATCCACTCCAGCCCAGTTTAACCCTGGCCAGTCCAGTTTGATACAGCCCACCCCAGTTTAACCCAGTCCAGCCCAGTTTAACCCAGTCCAGCCCAGTTTATCCCAGTCCAGCCCAGTTTAACCCAGTCCAACCATATCTAATACACTCCAGCTCAGTATAATCCACTCCAGCCCAGTTTAACCCTGGCCAGACCAGTTTGATACAGCCCACCCCAGTTTAACCCAGTCCAGCCCAGTTTAACCCAGGCCAGCACAGTTTGATACAGCCCAGCCCAGTTTAACCCAGCCCAGACCAGTTTGATACAGCCCAGCCCAGTTTAACCCAGTCCAGCCATATTTCATACACTCCAGCTCAGTATAATCCAGCCCAGCCAAGTTTAACCCAGTCCAACCCAGTTTAACCCAGCCCAGCCCACTTTAACCCAGTCCAGCTCAGCTTCATCCAGCCCAGCCCAGTTCACTTCACTCTACCACAGTTCAACCCTGTCCAGCCCAGTTTGATCCAGCCCAGCCCAGTTTAACCCAGTCCAGCTCAGTTTAACCCCGTCCAACCATATTTAATACACTCCAGCTCAGTATAATCCACTCCAGCCCAGTTTAACCCTGTCCAGACCAGTTTGATACAGCCCACCCCAGTTTAACCCAGTCCAGCCCAGTTTGATACAGCCCACCACAGTTTAACCCAGTCCAGCAAAGTTTAACCCACTCCAGCCCATTTTCTTACAGCCCAGCCAGGTTTAACCCACTCCAGCCATATTTAATACACTCCAGCTCACTATAATCCACTCCAGTCCAGTTTAAACCAGTCCAGCCCAGTTTAACCCAGTCCAACCATATTTAATACACTCCAGCTCAGTATAATACTCTCCAGCCCAGTTTAACCCTGTCCAGACCAGTTTGATACAGCCCACCCCAGTTTAACCCAGTCCAGCCCAGTTTAAACCAGGCCAGCCCAGTTTATCCCAGTCCAGCCCACTTTAACCCAGTCCAACCATATTTAATACACTCCAGATCAGTATAATCCACTCCAGCCCAGTTTAACCCTGGCCAGTCCAGTTTGATACAGCCCACCCCAGTTTAACCCAGTCCAGCCCAGTTTAACCCAGTCCAGCCCAGTTTATCCCAGTCCAGCCCAGTTTAACCCAGTCCAACCATATCTAATACACTCCAGCTCAGTATAATCCACTCCAGCCCAGTTTAACCCTGGCCAGACCAGTTTGATACAGCCCACCCCAGTTTAACCCAGTCCAGCCCAGTTTGATACAGCCCAGCCCAGTTTAACCCAGTCCAGCCAAGTTTAACCCAGTCCAGCCCACTTTCTTACAGCCCAGCCCAGTTTAACCCAGTCCAGCCATATTTAATACACTCCAGCTCAGTATAATCCACTCCAGTCCAGTTTAACCCAGCCCAGCCCAGTTTAATCCAGTGCAGCCCAGTTTAACCCAGGACAACCCACTTTGATACAGCCCAGCTCACTTTGATCCTCCCCAGCCCACTTCAGTTCACTCAAGCACAGTTTAAGCCAGTCCAGCCCACTTTAACACAGTCCAGCTCAGTTTAAACACAGTCCAGCTCAGTTTGATCCAGCCCAGCCCACTTTATCCCAGTCTAGCTCACTTTCATACTGCCCAGCCCACTTCAGTTCACTCTAGCACACTTTAACCCTGTCCAGCCCAATTTAATTCAGTCCAGATCAGTTCAATCCATCCCAGCCCAGTTTAACCCGGGTCAGCCCAGTTTGATCCAGCCCAGCCCAGTTTAACCCACTCCAGCCATATTTAATATACTCCAGCTCAGTATAATCCACTCCAGCCCAGTTTAACCCTGTCCAGACCAGTTTGATACAGCCCACCCCAGTTTAACCCAGTCCAGCCCAGTTTAACCCAGGCCAGCACAGTTTGATACAGCCCAGCCCACTTTAACCCAGTCCAGCCCAGTTTGTTACAGCCCAGCCCAGTTTAACCCAGTCCAGCCATATTTCATACACTCCAGCTCAGTATAATCCAGCCCAGACAAGTTTAACCCAGTCCAACCCAGTTTAACCCAGCCCAGCCCACTTTAACCCAGTCCAGCTCAGCTTCATCCAGCCCAGCCCAGTTCACTTCACTCTAGCACAGTTCAACCCTGTCCAGCCCAGTTTGATCCAGCCCAGCCCAGTTTAACCCAGTCCAGCTCAGTTTAACCCCGTCCAACCATATTTAATACACTCCAGCTCAGTATAATCCACTCCAGCCCAGTTTAACCCTGTCCAGACCAGTTTGATACAGCCCACCCCAGTTTAACCCAGTCCAGCCCAGTTTGATACAGCCCACCACAGTTTAACCCAGTCCAGCAAAGTTTAACCCACTCCAGCCCATTTTCTTATAGCCCAGCCAGGTTTAACCCACTCCAGCCATATTTAATACACTCCAGCTCACTATAATCCACTCCAGTCAAGTTTAAACCAGTCCAGCCCAGTTTAACCCAGTCCAACCATATTTAATACACTCCAGCTCAGTATAATCCACTCCAGCCCAGTTTAACACAGGCCAGACCAGTTTGATACAGCCCACCCCAGTTTAACCCAGTCCAGCCCAGTTTAAACCAGGCCAGCCCAGTTTATCCCAGTCCAGCCCACTTTAACCCAGTCCAACCATATTTAATACACTCCAGCTCAGTATAATCCACTCCAGCCCAGTTTAACCCTGGCCAGACCAGTTTGATACAGCCCACCCCAGTTTAACCCAGTGTGGCCCAGTTTGATACAGCCCAGCCCAGTTTAACCCAGTCCAGCCAAGTTTAACCCAGTCCAGCCCACTTTCTTACAGCCCAGCCCAGTTTAACCCAGTCCAGCCATATTTAATACACTCCAGCTCACTATAATCCACTCCAGTCCAGTTTAACCCAGCCCAGCCCAGTTTAACCCAGTCCACCTATATTTAATACACACCAGCTCAATCTACTCCAGTCCACCTATATTTAATACACACCAGCTCAATCTACTCCAGTCCACCCCAGTTTAACCCAGTCCAGACCAGTTTAACTCAGTCCAGCTCACTTTAATCCAGCCCAGCCCAGTTCACTTCACTCTTGCACAGTTTAATCCACTCCACATCACTTCAATCAATCCCAGCCCAGTTCAACCCAGTCCAGCCAAGTCTAAACCAGTCCAGCCCAGTTTGATCCAGCCCAGCCCAGTTTAACCCACTCCAGCCATATTTAATATACTCCAGCTCAGTATAATCCACTCCAGCCCAGTTTAACACAGTCCAGCCCAATTTGATAAAGCCCACCCCAGTTTAACCCACTCCAGCCCACTTTAACCCAGTACAGCCCAGTTTTACCCCAGTCCAGCCCAGTTTAACCCAGCCCAGCCCACTTGGATACAACCCAGCCCAGTTTAACCCAGTCCAGCTCACTTTCATCCTGCCCAGACCACTTCAGTTCACTCTAGCACTGTTTAACCCAGTCAAGCCCACTTTAACCCAGACCACCTCACTTCAATCCAACCCAGCCCAGTTTAACCCAGTGCAGCCCAGTTTAACCCAAGCCAACCCACTTTGATACAGCCCAGCTCACTTTGATCCTCCCCAGCCCGCTTCAGTTCACTCAAGCACAGTTTAAGCCAGTCCAGCCCACTTTAACACAGTCCAGCTCAGTTTAAACACAGTCCAGCTCAGTTTGATCCAGCCCAGCCCACTTTATCCCAGTCTAGCTCACTTTCATCCTGCCCAGCCCACTTCACTTCACTCTAGCACACTTTAACCCTGTCCAGCCCAATTTAATTCAGTCCAGATCAGTTCAATCCATCCCAGCCCAGTTTAACCCGGGTCAGCCCAGTTTGATACAGCCCAGCCCAGTTTAACCCAGTCCAGCCATGTTTAACCCAGTCCAGCCCAGTTTGTTACAGCCCAGCCCAGTTTAACCCACTCCAGCCATATTTCATACACTCCAGCTCAATATAATCCAGCCCAGCCAAGTTTAACCCACTCCAACCCAGTTTAACTTGGCCTAGCCCACTTTAACCCAGTCCAGCTCAGTTTCATCCAGCCCAGCCCACTTCAGTTCACTCTAGCACAGTTTACCCAGTCCAGCCCACTTTAACCCACTACAGCTAAGTTTAAACACAGTCCAGCTCAGTTTGATACAGCCCGGTCCACTTGAACCCAGTCCAGCTCATTTTAATCCAGCCCAGCCCAGTTCAGTTCACTCTAGCACAGTCCAACCCTGTCCAGCCCATTTTGATCCAGCCCAGCCCAGTTTAACCCAGTCCAGCCGAGTTTAACCCAGTCCAACCATATTTAATACACTCCAGCTCAGTATAATCCACTCCAGCCCAGTTTAACCCTGGCCAGTCCAGTTTGATACAGCCCACCCCAGTTTAACCCAGTCCAGCCCAGTTTAACCCAGTCCAGCCCAGTTTATCCCAGTCCAGCCATATCTAATACACTCCAGCTCAGTATAATCCACTCCAGCCCAGTTTAACCCTGTTCAGACCAGTTTGATACAGCCCACCCCAGTTTAACCCAGTCCAGCCCAGTTTAACCCAGGCCAGCACAGTTTGATACAGCCCAGCCCAGTTTAACCCAGCCCAGACCAGTTTGATACAGCCCAGCCCAGTTTAACCCAGTCCAGCCATATTTCATACACTCCAGCTCAGTATAATCCAGCCCAGCCAAGTTTAACCCAGTCCAACCCAGTTTAACCCAGCCCAGCCCACTTTAACCCAGTCCAGCTCAGCTTCATCCAGCCCAGCCCAGTTCACTTCACTCTAGCACAGTTCAACCCTGTCCAGCCCAGTTTGATCCAGCCCAGCCCAGTTTAACCCAGTCCAGCTCAGTTTAACCCCGTCCAACCATATTTAATACACTCCAGCTCAGTATAATCCACTCCAGCCCAGTTTAACCCTGTCCAGACCAGTTTGATACAGCCCACCCCAGTTTAACCCAGTCCAGCCCAGTTTGATACAGCCCACCACAGTTTAACCCAGTCCAGCAAACTTTAACCCACTCCAGCCCATTTTCTTACAGCCCAGCCAGGTTTAACCCACTCCAGCCATATTTAATACACTCCAGCTCACTATAATCCACTCCAGTCCAGTTTAAACCAGTCCAGCCCAGTTTAACCCAGTCCAACCATATTTAATACACTCCAGCTCAGTATAATCCACTCCAGCCCAGTTTAACCCTGTCCAGACCAGTTTGATACAGCCCACCCCAGTTTAACCCAGTCCAGCCCAGTTTAAACCAGGCCAGCCCAGTTTATCCCAGTCCAGCCCACTTTAACCCAGTCCAACCATATTTAATACACTCCAGCTCAGTATAATCCACTCCAGCCCAGTTTAACCCTGGCCAGTCCAGTTTGATACAGCCCACCCCAGTTTAACCCAGTCCAGCCCAGTTTAACCCAGTCCAGCCCAGTTTATCCCAGTCCAGCCCACTTTAACCCAGTCCAACCATATCTAATACACTCCAGCTCAGTATAATCCACTCCAGCCCAGTTTAACACAGTCCAGCCCAATTTGATAAAGCCCACCCCAGTTTAACCCACTCCAGCCCACTTTAACCCAGTACAGCCCAGTTTTACCCCAGTACAGCCCAGTTTTACCCCAGTCCAGCCCAGTTTAACCCAGCCCAGCCCACTTGGATACAACCCAGCCCAGTTTAACCCAGTCCAGCTCACTTTCATCCTGCCCAGACCACTTCAGTTCACTCTAGCACTGTTTAACCCAGTCAAGCCCACTTTAACCCAGACCACCTCACTTCAATCCAACCCAGCCCAGTTTAACCCAGTCCAGCCCAGTTTAACCCAAGCCAACCCACTTTGATACAGCCCAGCTCACTTTGATCCTCCCCAGCCCACTTCAGTTCACTCAAGCACAGTTTAAGCCAGTCCAGCCCACTTTAACACAGTCCAGCTCAGTTTAAACACAGTCCAGCTCAGTTTGATCCAGCCCAGCCCACTTTATCCCAGTCTAGCTCACTTTCATCCTGCCCAGCCCACTTCACTTCACTCTAGCACACTTTAACCCTGTCCAGCCCAATTTAATTCAGTCCAGATCAGTTCAATCCATCCCAGCCCAGTTTAACCCGGGTCAGCCCAGTTTGATACAGCCCAGCCCAGTTTAACCCAGTCCAGCCATGTTTAACCCAGTCCAGCCCAGTTTGTTACAGCCCAGCCCAGTTTAACCCAGTCCAGCCATATTTCATACACTCCAGCTCAGTATAATCCAGCCCAGACAAGTTTAACCCAGTCCAACCCAGTTTAACCCAGCCCAGCCCACTTGAACCCAGTCCAGCTCAGTTTCACCCAGCCCAGCCCACTTCAGTTCACTCTAGCACAGTTCAACCCAGTCCAGCCCAGTTTATCCCAGTCCAGCCATGTTTAACCCAGTCCAACCATATCTAATACACTCCAGCTCACTATAATCCACTCCAGTCCAGTTTAACCCAGTCCAGCCCAGTTTAACCCAGTCCAACCATATTTAATACACTCCAGCTCAGTATAATCCACTCCAGCCCAGTTTAACCCTGTCCAGACCAGTTTGATACAGCCCACCCCAGTTTAACCCAGTCCAGCCCAGTTTAAAACAGGCCAGCC
>NW_026914246.1:0-6808 GCF_034315485.1 Pezoporus occidentalis | reverse complement strand
GAAACCAAAAGGAACCCCAAATGCCCCCAAAAATTTTTTTCTGGGGAAAAGCCCCAAAAATACGGGGCGGAAAGAAAAGCCAGGGGGAATTTTTTCTTTTTGTCTTCCTTAAAAAACCCGGGGGTTAGGATTTTTATTTTCCAAACAAAATTTTTTTTTAAAGATAAATTTCACCCCCCCCCTTTGTTTGGGGACAAATCCTCTTTAAACTGTGGCCCCGCTTTGTCCTAAACAAGTATCTTTTCCCTTTAAACTGAGGGAAAATTGGGGTTGGGTTTTACCATGGAAGATTTGTTTTGGTTTTAAGTTTTTTCCCAAATTTTGTTTAAAATTTGCCATTTTTCCATGTACCAAACCAATTTTCCCAGTAAATGGAAAAAAATTTTTGGAAAAAAGGCAAAGCCCCTTTGTAAAGGGACCCAAAGGGGTTTGTCGGTTTTGGGGAAAAGGTAGGGGGTATTTTAATTTTTTAAAGAAATATTCGTACGGGAAAAAAAATTTTTTCCTTAACCTTTTCCCCCAAAGAGAAATGAACTAAACTGTGTCTCCCTAAAAATGGGGTTTCTTGGGGCTTTTCTTTTTTGGGTTTTTTTCCCCCCCCCCTTGGGAATTTCCCCCGGGGTGGACTTTTTTTTTTTAAACCTTCACCTTTTGGCCCCCGAGTGGGATCCGGGGTGTTAAAACTCCCCCCCCAAAAACTTTTTAAAATGGTTTTTTTTTTTTCCAAAATTTCTAGTCATTTAATTTTTTTCCCCAACCTTCCCCCGGCCCCCAATTTTCTTGGACGAGTGTCGTGAAGGAGAAGGGGGATTACCATTCATCAGTATCTCTTGCAGGACTGGCTCCAGGGGCATCTGCATCAATAGACAAGAGCAGGAGTGCAGCAGAAGTAGCGTGAGCGCCTGGCAGAGTTTGACCAGGACTGGTCATTGGCAGTGAGGGCGCTGGTCTTTGTCCAAATGTGTGGTACGTGAGCGTTTGAAGGGCGTGAGAACCCTGTGTAAAACCACATTTGGGGTTCCCCGTGTGACTGGGACACCCTTGTAATTCTCTGCTTTGCATCCCAGGCTCTGGGCGCAGTGGGCACGGGCCACTTGTGGATTGTGGTGGCAGTTTGTCAAGGCAGAGGGGACACAGCCGAGTGCCTGAGACAGCATCTCCCCAGAACGTGGGCCCGATGATCCGCACTGCGGGCTGGGGGTGAGTTCACCTCCAGATACTGGGATATCAGAGCAGGAGGATCTCCAGAGCTGTGCTGTGCTGTGCTGTGCTGTTCTGTGCCATGCCATGCCATGCTGTGCTGTGCTAAGCTGTGAGGCAATCTGAGGTGCTGTGCTGTTCCCTTTTAATCTGTGCACTGACCATTATTCAAATAATGATGAGCCTGTTATTTGCCTGAAATGTCAGAGGTTTTTTCAGATCGATAATAATTTTTAAGGACTCACAATGGTTCCAAGTGGAAAAAGATTTAATTTCAATTATTTTTTTTTTTGTTTCATATCACCTTAGGAAAATATTCCTCATATCCAGGCTAGGGAGGGAGTCGCAGACTCTTGCCCAGAGAAGCTGTGGCTGCCCCATCCCTGGCATCTCTGACTCCTCTCTGGCCCATCTATGACCATTCATTGACCCCTATTTGACTCCTCTATGACCCCTCTCTGACTCCCCTATGACTCCTCTATGACACTCTGACACCTCTATGACTGCTCTGTGACGCCTGTGTGGTTCCTCTATGAGTTTTGGGGCTGTTTTGGCCTGGTTTTCAGGGTGCTTTGGGTGGTTTGGGCTCTTTTAGGGGTGTTTTGGGGTGTTTTCTGGTGTTTTGAGGGTGCTTGGGGTTGTTTCAGGGTGCTTTGGGGGTGTTAAACTGTTGTGGAGGGGGTTTGGGCTGGTTTTGGGGTGTTTTGAGCTGTTTCAGGGGTGTTTTGGGGTGGTTTTGGAGTGGTTTGGGGTGTTTGAGACTGCTTTGTGGGTGTTTTGGGATGTTTTGGGCTGTTTTGCAGATATTTTGGGCTGGTTTGGGGGTGTTTTGGGCCAGTTTGGGGTGTTGTAGGGGTGTTTCGGAATGTTTTGGGGTTTTTTGGTTGGTTTGGGGATATTTTGGGCTGGTTTGGATGTATTTTGGCTGTTTTGGGCTGGTTTTGGCTGGTTTTGGGGTGCTGACATGCCACCCCTCCGATGCAAAGGGCCGTGTCCCTGTTCTCCCTCACGGAGCCGGTGCTGAGCCTCGACCCCCCCCACCTCTGGAGAGGCCGCGGGGGGATGCCCCCCCCATCAGGTCCAGGGACCCCCCTATATGGAGACCCCCCCCATGTCCCCCTTGTATGTGGGGCTGGGACCCCCACATGTGGGTCTGGGACCCCCCTCTAATATGGGGACACCCCAGTGCCCCCCCCCCATTCCCCTTTGCCCCCCCCCCCCCCCCCAGCCTTGGACCTACCCCAGAAGGTGTCGCAGCTCGAGGCCAGGCTAAAGCAGCTCCACAGCGACCTCCAGAAGGTACCATTTTGGGGGGGTTGGGGTGATTTGGGGCTGTTTTGGGTTCTCACTGGGAGCCACCCATAGGAGAAGCAGGACAAGGTGGTTTGGGAGTGTTTTGGGAGTGGTTTTGGGTGTTTTGGTGTGTTTTTTTCCTTCTTTTGGCCTGTTTTTGGTCTGTTTTGGGGCTCTGGCCCTGTGTCCCATAGGAGAAGCAGGACAAGGTGGTTTTGGCCTGTTTTGGGTTCTCTCTAGGTGCCATCCATAGGAGAAGCAGGACAAGGTGGTTTTGGGGTGGTATTAGGATTGTTTGGGGGTGGTTTTGTTGGTTTTTGGGGTGGTTTTGGTCCTGTTTTGGGGCTGTTTGGGGTCTGACCCTGTATCCATAGAGAAGCAGGACAAGGTGGTTTTGGGGTGGTTTTGGGTGTTTTGGGGTGGTTTTGGGGTGTTTTGGGGCTCTGACCCTGTATCCCACAGGAGAAGCAGGACAAGGTGGTTTTGGGATGGTTTTGTCCTATTTTTGTCTTGTTTTGTGTCTTTTTTGGGCTCTGACCCTGTGTTATATAGGAGAAGCAGGACAAGGTGGTTTTGGGGCTTTTTTTTGGGTGTTTTGGGCTGTTTTTGTCATGTTTTTTGGCTCTGACCCTGTATCTGTGGTTTTGGGGTCATTTGGTTGTGCTTTGTGGATGGTTTCGGGGTGTTTTTGTCCTGTTTTGGGGGTGTTTAGGGCCTCTGACCCTGTATCCCATAGGAGAAGCAGGACAAGGTGGTTTTGGGGTGTTTTGGGGGTGTTTTTTTTTTTTGTGTGTGTTTTGCGTCTGTTTTTGGGCTCTGACCCTGTATCCCATAGGAAAATCAGGACAAGGTGGTTTTGGGGTGTTTTTTGTTTTCCTGGGTGTTTTGTTTTGGGCTGGTTTTGTTGTGGGGCCTGTTGGGGCTCTGACCTGTATCCCATAAGAGAAGCAGGAGAAGGTGTTTTTGGGGTGGTTTTGGCCTCTTTTGTTTTGGGTTTTTGGGTTTTTTGGGTGTTTTTTGCCTGTTTTGGGGCTTGTGCTTTGGACAAAAACAACCCAAAACATGGCTTGTCCTGCTTCTCCTAAGGGACACAGGGTCAGAGCCCCCCAAAAAAACCGAAAATAGCCCCAAAACAGGCCAAAACCAGGCAAAAAACAACCCAAAACATCCAAAGCAAACCCCCACACAACCCCAAACCACTTTGTCCTGCTTCTCCTATGGGATACAGGGTCAGAGCCCCAAAACAGACCGAAAACAGGCCAAAAGAAGGAAAAAAACACACCAAAACACCCAAAAACACTCCCAAAACAACCCAAAACCACCCCAAAAAAGCTTGTCCTGCTCCTATACGATACAGGGTCAGAGCCCCAAAACAGCCCCCAAACAGGACAAAAGGAAGCCAAAAGCAGGCCAAAACACCCAAAACAACCACCAAAACAGGCCAAAACCACCCCAAAATCACCTTGTCCTGCTTCTCCTGTGGGATACAGGGACAGAGCCCCAAAACATCCCCAAAACAGCCCAAAACTACCTTGTCCATCTTCTTCTATGGGATACACTGTCAGAGCACCAGAACAGCTTCAAAACAGGACAAAAACACTCCAAAACCCCTAAAACAACCCCAGAACAGGACAAAACCAACCCAAAACACACAAAACCACTCCCAAACCACCGGCCCAAACCACACCAAAACCACCTTGTCTTGCTTCTCCTGTAGGACACAGGGTCAGAGCCTCAAAACAGCCCCAAAACAGGACAAAACCAACCCCAAAGCATACAAAACCACCCCCAAACCACCCTAAAACAACCCCAAAATCACCTTGTCCTGCTTCTCCTATGGGACACCAGGTCAGAGCCCCAAAATAGGCATAAAACACCCAAAACCACTCCCAAAACACCCCAAAACCACCTTGTCCTGCTTCTCCTATGGGTGGCACCCAGTGAGAACCCAAAACAGCCCCAAATCACCCCAACCCCCCCAAAATGGTACCTTCTGGAGGTCGCTGTGGAGCTGCTTTAGCCTGGCCTCGAGCTGCGACACCTTCTGGGGTAGGTCCAAGGCTGGGGGGGGCACTGGGGTGTCCCCATATTGGGGGGGTCCCAGACCCACATGTGGGGGTCCCAGCCCCACATACAAGGGGGACATGGGTGGGGGTCTCCATATAGGGGGGTCCCTGGACCTGATGGGGGGGGCGCCCCCGCGCGGCCTCTCTGGGGGTGGGGGGGGTCGGGGCTCAGCACCGGCTCCGTGAGGGAGAACAGGGACACGGCCCTTTGCACTGGGGGGTGGCACGTCAGCACCCCAAAACCAGCCCAAACCAGCCTAAAATACCCCAAAACCAGCCCAAAACAGCCAAAATACATCCAAACCAGCCCAAAATATCCCCAAACCAACCCAAAAAACCCCAAAACATTCCAAAACACCCCTACAACACCCCAAACTGGCCCAAAACACCCCCAAACCAGCCCAAAATATCTGCAAAACAGCCCAAAACATCCCAAAACACCCACAAAGCAGTCTGAAACACCCCAAACCACCCCAAACCCAGCCCAAAACCACCCCAAAACACCCCTGAAACAGCTCAAAACACCCCAAAACCAGCCCAAACCCCCTCCACAACAGTTTAACACCCCCAAAGCACCCTGAAACAACCCCAAGCACCCTCAAAACACCAGAAAACACCCCAAAACACCCCTAAAAGAGCCCAAAACACCCAAAGCACCCTGAAAACCAGGCCAAAACAGCCCCAAAACTCATAGAGGAACCACACAGGCGTCACAGAGCAGTCATAGAGGTGTCAGAGTGTCATAGAGGAGTCATAGGGGAGTCAGAGAGGGGTCACAGAGGAGTCAAATAGGGGTCAATGAATGGTCATAGATGGGCCAGAGAGGAGTCAGAGATGCCAGGGATGGGGCAGCCACAGCTTCTCTGGGCAAGAGTCTGCGACTCCCTCCCTAGCCTGGATATGAGGAATATTTTCCTAAGGTGATATGAAACAAACAAAAAAAAAAACAAATGAAATTAAATCTTTTTCCACTTGGAACCATTGTGAGTCCTTAAAAATTATTATCGATCTGAAAAAACCTCTGACATTTCAGGCAAATAACAGGCTCATCATTATTTGAATAATGGTCAGTGCACAGATTAAAAGGGAACAGCACAGCACCTCAGATTGCCTCACAGCTTAGCACAGCACAGCATGGCATGGCACAGAACAGCAGAGCACAGCACAGCTCTGGAGATCCTCCTGCTCTGATATCCCAGTATCTGGAGGTGAACACACCCCCAGCCCGCAGTGCGGATCATCGGGCCCAAAACTGAAAAAATCTAAGGGCTAAAGGAAATATTTTTAAATTAAAATTGGTTTTCCCTTTAAATTTTACAGAATGACCTCGGGAAGGAAAGTTGCCGCCAGCGGGAGGAAGAAGAAGGCAGCCAGCGGGTTTCCTTTTGTTTTTTCCCCTTCCCTAGGAACACCCCCGGTGGCATTTTCCCCCCCACCTGACTGCTTTGGACGGCTGTGCCCCCGCTGATGAAAACTCCCCCAACCCACTGCCACCCCCAGAGCCAAAAGCAAATTAAAAGGTTCCCTCAAGGCCCCCAAATGGGGTTTCAGGGTTCTACCTCAACGCTACTAATTTGCTCCCCCTCTTGAAGCCAGGGTCAACTCGCGGGCTAGTCGCCCCGCTGTCTTTGACTCCCCGGGGCCACCTCAAGCTGTGGGGTGTGGGCATGGGTTTAAAGCAAGCGGAGGGGCGAATCAAACCTCGGCCAACCCTTCCTTAAGACAGCTCTTCCAAAGCCCTTTCCAGGCGGTAAGCTGGGACTAACCCATCAAAAAGGGCCTGAATTTCTTTAAAAAGCCTGGGGTAAAAAGGGGTTTTGGGTTGGGGGGGTTTTCAACACCGGATCCCACACATCCAAAGCCGACGGTGAAAGAGCAGAAAGTGCCTCCAGGGGGTCTCAGGAGGGGGGAAAACCCCGGGGCGGGAAAACCCTGTGCCCCTCCCTAGCTGGGGCAACTTTTGGTGTTCTTTTCCTGGGCCATTAACAAAAATGTACCTGTTTTCCCTAAATTTATTTTTTGAAAAATTAAGAACTCAAAATTTAAGTAAACAATAATTTAAAATTTTTGGGTTTTTTTTGGATATACCAGGGAAAAATATTCCTTTATCAACTAGGAAATAAAACTCTTCCCAACTGTTTGTTCCCATTGGCTCTTACTTCCTCCCCCATTTTTTTGAACCCTTCCCCCATTTACTCCCTGGACCCCTCTACCCCCTATACCCCATCCCTCATTTACTTTTACCCCTT
>NW_026914245.1:0-7564 GCF_034315485.1 Pezoporus occidentalis | reverse complement strand
ATAAAAAGCCTTACACAACTGGCCTGTGCAGTTTTTTGCACGAGGACCTGCCACAGGTCTAACAGTTCAAGAAAGAAGAAAATTCAGGGTTCACAAAATACTATGTTTTCCTTTTGCAGATTCTTAGGTTTAAAGAGAATTTATTTCTTGATAAGCAAAAGACTTGGAAGTGAACAGTATACCACATGTCACTAACAGCTCCTTTTCTGGTGCCATTAAACAAACGGGTAAGTGATTATATTTTAGGAAAGTGCTAATCATTGTTAAACACAATGTTCACATGTCATAATCTTCAGGGTATCTCACCAGTATAATTTTTAAAAGATCAGACCAGTTTGGCTGCTATCTTATTCAGGATATTAAACCAGAGCTGGGAAATCCTCAAAGAATTTACTGATCCATAATAGTCCTTAACCCACGATTTCAGACTAAATAAAAAAACACTTTCTAAAATGTTATTTCAGATAGCTTAAGGTGTTTATTTAAATGTCTATACATGAGTACTTATAAAAATGATAAAAAAATATACAGTAAAAATGTACAAAAGTGCAAACATATTTGCTCTCTAACTGATCATTCTTTATAATACACACACACACACTTCTGAGAAAAATGGGGAAAATGGATTAAAGCTAAGGAATCCAACAATAAACAGTGTAAAAATGTACAAAAGTAATATAAAGCTTGAACCCTTTTCCCTCCCAAGATAAGCAAAACTTTTAGAATATTGGTTCTAAGGAATAAACTGAACAGCCATCCTTTGAATGGAACATCACACCTTCTAAATGAGTTCAGTGGTGGTATTGTCCAGTGGAATGGGAGATTTACATTTCACAGCTCCTTACACACACACACTCTCTGAGAAAGAACAGTGTGTGCCTCCACAAGAAAATATTTATCATGTTTGTGCTCAGCTCCAATTCTAAAATGGGGACCATAATAAAAGGACAAGCTGAGTTTGAAATAACAACAATAAAACTACGTATTTTTCAAAATAGCAATACTGTAAATAACCTTTGAAGTATGTTATCATGACTCAATGCAAATCAGTCTACAAGCAAAAAGCTCCACAACCCTAAATATTAAATAATTACTCTGCAAACACCAAATATTTTCAAACATATTATACTTGCACTGAGTTGTCATTATATATTTCCTAAGCCGTTGCATTCCTTACTCTCCTTTACTTTCCAAAAAATGTCATCACATTCTTTTTTCAATGCAAATATTAATTTAAAAACTTCAATCTTAAAAATGTCAGTCCTAACAGTGAAGCCATCCTTTGAATAGGAACATCACCTTTTACCTTTGAAAAGGGTGAGTATCAAGTGGTATCATGCATTAGGTTGTCAAATCAGCAGATGATTTCAAGCATTTTCTTTTCTTTAGCAAATTTGTGTCTTGGTATTAACAGCTCCTTACCAATTATAATTCAATTTAAAAAAACTTTCAGATCTTAAAGTGACACCGAGAGAATGAATCTGATCTCATAAATTTCCCCTCAACATAATTTAGAATACAATTTTAAACCCAGTTTCATGTTATTTCTGCCAGAGATTTCACAAGAATGGTCTTGGAACTCTCCAATCAGTGTGTGCCTCCAGCAAAGAAAAATATTTATCATGTTTGTATCAGAAATCTATGCCATGACCAATTCCAATATTGGGTGAGGTAAAAAAACCACACCATAAAACCTTCATTTTATGGCTGGCACAGCCTTCCCCAGTTTGCAAATTTTTTATTTTAAACATTGCTTAGGCAAAAGTTCTAAACAGGACTTCTCCTTTTGTAGGATCTGGCTTAAGAGTTATTTCAGTACAGTTGAGTACAAAAAAAGTTATAGAAAACTCCAGACTCCCCTACATCTCCCATAAATAAGCTCCCCAATAAAAGGCAACAATTGAAAAAGACTGTACTTCAAAACTCTGACCCTGCTCCAGCAATATCTGCCTACAATATACAGTAGAGAAACAAAACTATCCGGGGTTAAAATATATTGTGTCCTTGGACTGTTAATTAAGAATTCATTTGGCCTTTTATCAACCTTTGATTAGTATGTTATATTTTGATGGAAGTATCAATGCAAATCAGTTCCAGGGAAGTATTTCAAGCAAACTGGAAAACTAGTTTCTTTCTCTAGGATACATGACCCCTAAATATTAAATAATTACTCGACTGCAAACATATTTTCAAACTTTATTGTGCCTTTTATATCTATAAAAAAGGCAGAAAACACAGTGATTCCCTTTTCAAGCCATTGCAATACCTTTCCTTACACTCCCCCACTTTCCATTTCAAACCAGTTGTTATAAAATTAATTTTTAGTCTAGATTCACATTCTTTTAATTTTATTCTCCTTTAACTTTCTTCAAAATAAAAATGTCATGTTAAACATACACATTGTTTGTGACATGGTCTTTCATGAGTGTATGAATTAAAGTTTATATAAAGGTGTCACAGAAAATGAGCTAACTGGTGCTCCTCTGAAGTGCTAGTTAGAGTAATTTTTATCAAGATACTCTAATGTACAAAGTACACATTCTTAAATCACTTTTTTAAATTGCACTTTGTACATTAGAGTATCTTGATAAAAATTACTCTAACTAGCACTTCAGAGGAGCACCAATTAGCTCATTTTCTGTGACACCTTTACATAAACTTTAATTCATACACTCATGAAGTAGCACATATTTCACAAACAATGTGTATGTTCACATAACATGCAGAATTTTACTATACTCTAAGAAAGCTGTGGTTCTAAGGTCCCTTTAAGAATAGAAATTAAAAGTGGACCTGAAAATGCAGAGAATCTCAAGACTAAAAATTAATTTTATTAACAACTGGTTTGAAATCAAAGCAGTACCATCTAGATGAGTGGGGGAAACACATTATTTCACCATTTCACTTTCAAAGTTCAACTCATTTATCCAGATCAAAAAGGCACAGATAAAGCTTGTGACGTAGGCAGTTTGAAAATGTTTCACATGTTTTCCTTATTGTGACAAATTATGCTGGGATTCTCAGTATGTTCTATCCTAGAGAGCAGGAGTCCTCTCAAACCCTCTGATGTTTTCCAGGTGAAGATACTGGTGAAGATACTTCCCTTGAAGCTTTTATCAGTGCTCAGTTTAGTTATTATACTACTTCCATCAAAATATAATCATACATGTAATCAGAGGATTCTCATGACAGATGAAAAGGCCAAATGAATTCTTAATTAATCCAAAGAATCTGCAAGGACAAACAATATATTTTAACCCCGGACAGTTTCTTCTTTCTTGATACTGTATTTAGTCTGTTGTTAGGCAGAGTTCTGTACTAGCATACTAGATACTGAAATAACTCTTAAGCCAGATCCTACAAAATGAGAAGACTCCTAAGATTTAAGAACTTTGCCTAAGCAATATTAAAATCTAAAAAATTCATCTCATTTTGGGCTAGTAGCAATGGGGAAGGCTGTGCCAGCCATAGAAGAGTGAAGACCAAATTGTTTTGTTGTTTGGGTTTTTTTACCTCACCCCAATATTGCAATTTAAGCTCTTCAGGTCATGGCATAGATTTCTGATAGCTTTAATAGTGCGGGGTTTAGTTGTTTTACTATAGAAATTCAATTGTGTTAGTCTATTACCTTTGGTCACCTCAAGGAGTAATATTCCTGAGCACATAACTGATTCTTACCAGTTACCACTTCACAGAATTAATGATCTAGAAGCATATTCAAAGATCAACAATCGTGTAGTCTAATTGCGATCCAGAAAAAGCGTGTTAAAATTTCCTTGCAAATCTAGATTCTGCCCTCTCTCTTCCACTCTTGCTATTGATCTAATGTAGTATTGTTGTACTCTGAGTAATACCAAGACACAAATTTGCTGAGAAAAGTAGGTGTAATTGGTGAATTACTGTGTTCTTGTGAAATCTCTGGCTACTGACAATAACCTAATGCATGTCATCTAAGACTCAAATTAAAATACAGTTGCAACCATGTAATATGCAAAATCACCCTTTGGTTTAGTATACTGTTTAAAAGGTTGACTCTTAAGAACTCAGATTAACTATTCTAAATTATGTTGAGGGGAAATTTCTCACTGACTTCACTGAAACCCCCAAGAACTACCAGTGTGCACTTTGGAAAACTCTGTATGAAACAACAGTGTCAAACTGTTATTTTTAAGATCTGAAGTTTTTAAATTGAATTATAATATTTGCATTGGAAAAAGAATGTGATGACATTTTTTGGAAAGTAAAGGAGAGTAAGGAATGCAATGGCTTAGGAAATATATAATGACAACTCGGTGCAAGTATAATATGTTTGAAAATATTTGGTGTTTGCAGAGTAATTATTTAATATTTAGGGTCATGTAAAGAAAGAAACTAGCTTTTTGCTTGAAATCATCTGACTGATTTGCATTGATGTCATGATAACATACTTCAAAGGTTGATGCCTGTGAACAGTCCAAGGACACAAGCCTTGTGACTCTACTACATATTGCTGGAGGCCATTCCAATTGTTCCCATTGTAATGTAGGGAGTCTTCTATTTAATTTCTTTTTCAACTGTTGATCTCCAAAGACTGTTGTTTGCATCTGTTCATTAAATTGCAAACTCAGCTGTGAAAATGGGTTTTATGGTGTCCTTTTATTATGGTCCCATTTAGAATTGGAGCTGAGCACAAACATGATAAATATTTTTCTTTGTGGAGGCACACACTGTTGGAGAGCCATTGAAATAACATGAAACTGGGATTGTTTGTTTATGAGATCAGATTCATTCATTACTTTGGTAAGGAGCTGTGAAATGTAAATCTCGCATTCCACTGGACAATACCACCACCAGCTTGAACTCATTTAGAGGTGTGATGTTCCATTCAAAGGATGGCTGTTCATTTTATTGACCAAATTTTGGAATTGCGGTAGCATTGATATTCAGGAATGCTTCTGAATTGCTTTACTTCTATAAGTTTTGCTTATCTTTGGGAGGGAAAAGGGTTCAAGCTTTATATTACAGTATTGCTATTTTGAAAAATACGTAGTTTTATTGTTGTTATTCCTTAGCTTTCGTCTGTATCACATTTTCCCATCTTTCTCAGAGAGTGTGTGTGTGTGTAGGGATATAAAGAATGGATGTACTCATATTCCTTAGAACCAATATTCATTTTCTTACATATGTTTGCACTTTTGTACATTTTACACTGGTGGAATTTAATTTTTTTATCAAGATTTTGATCAGTTAGAGAGCAAATATTTAGTACTCATGTATAGACATTATAAAATAACTATTTAAGCTATCTGAAATAACATTTTAGAAAGTGTTTTTTTCATTTAGTAACTGAAACTTCAGTGGTTGAAGGAATATTATGGAATTGAGTAAATTCTTTAGACAAGACTATTTAAAGCCCAGCCTGGCTTATAATATGCATGAATAAGAATAAAAGCAGCCAAAAACTGGAGTCTGATCTTATTAAAAATTATTACTGGTTTCATATAAGATTCCTCAATTAGACTAACAACTCAGTGTGAAACATTGTGTTTTTAACAAGTGGGGATTCAGCACTTTTCTAAAATTTCATGGCTTATTCCTGTTTGTTTTGAACTGGCACCTAAAAACCAGGTACCCAGAGCCTCTAGTTAGGTAAAGCCCAGATCTCTAATGCTGTCTATATACCTGTGTGTTGTCACTTCCAAGTATTTTGCTTTATGAGGAAAGAGAATAAACTTCTCTTTATCCCTAGACCTGCTTTGTCAGGTCTTAAATAGGAAACCCATCAGATTCATTTTGTGACAACTGAATTTTCTTCCTGTTTTGTCACTGTGTATGACCTGCTGGATGTGATAGTGATAGAAACAAAGTTAAAATCAAACAAAAACTATCAACAGCTACTGCCCAAGTAGCCTGGGTGTGTCAAGGGATTTGACACAGAGCTAACCTTGATGTACTCCAACTAATATGTGTCTCAGAGATGTGTTAGTGATCTGGATCCTTGATTATTTGGAGAGAATGACTGCAGCTGGACCTACCTTATGTGCAGATCCTTAGTATAAGTTTTTCTTTTGGCTTTCTTTGGGTTTTGTTTTCTGGTTTGGTTTTTTTCTTTTCCTCTTGGGAAAAAAGGAATATCCACTAAGATGTTCTTGGGGAAAAGAATGAGTTTGGAGTAGTGAACAGTGCCATATAAAAATATCAATGATGTCACAAAAGCTCTGTCATGATGACATTTTATTGTTGATGAATTGTAAAAACCATCTGGGTACTATTCTAATGATTCAGAGGCCTCTGTATGGCTCGTACAGATGCTTCTTTTGTTATTGATGTGGTCTTGTAAATAGTTAAAATATTTACCAAGGCACCTCTGAGCTGAAGCTATACCATTTTATTATTTATACCTTTTCAGGGAGACAAAAATGGAGGTGTCCACTAAATGTGATGGATTAGGCTTATAAACAGCCATTATTGCCATCAAACCTCACATGTCAGCTCTCCCTTTTGTGTCTCTGCATTTCTAAGCTAACCAGTGATCCATGCGTAAGATAGAAGGTTAAGAATGTGCAGAGAGAAAGGGGGTTGACTCCAAGCAAGATGTATCTTCTGCCGATTAGAAATACAGCTGTAGACAAGGGAGAGAAAAGAGTTTTTGCAACACGACACTCCCCTTTTCATTTCACACAACTCACTGTTTAGAACCTGCAAATCACTAACTAGCAGAGTCACTTTGCTGGTTCATGTAACTTAGTGCAGCTGCCTTTTGTTTTCCCAAGATAAAAATCAGGAAATGCAAAAAATTAATCAGGACCAGAAAAAAAGGAATAGCAGAGGGAATGAGAGGAAAAAGGTTGAGCAAGTGACTTCACAACTTGTTGACAGAGCAAAGTACCCTTTGGTTATAATTAAGTGTACTTTACAAGCTAGGCAGAAGGGAAAGCCAACAGAGCTTATTTGATATCCCTGTCAGTACTTAAAGCTGAAAAAGTTATTCCTGCTCCTGATGCACATGCAAAAAGAGAAATTATTTCCAAAACTAGTAACTTATCTTTTAAAAATTATTCTTGTCTCTCTGAAATTCTAGAGGCCAAAATTGAATATAGTGGGTTTGTTCTTATATGAAACCAGTAATAATTTTTGATAAGATCAGACTCCAGTTTTTGGCTGCTTTTATTCTTATTCATGCATATTATAAGCCAGGCTGGGCTTTAAATAGTCTTGTCTAAAGAATTTACTCAATTCCATAATATTCCTTCAACCACTGAAGTTTCAGTTACTAAATGAAAAAAACACTTTCTAAAATGTTATTTCAGATAGCTTAAATAGTTATTTTATAATGTCTATACATGAGTACTAAATATTTGCTCTCTAACTGATCAAAATCTTGATAAAAAAATTAAATTCCACCAGTGTAAAATGTACAAAAGTGCAAACATATGTAAGAAAATGAATATTGGTTCTAAGGAATATGATTACATCCATTCTTTATACCCCTACACACACACACACACTCTCTGAGAAAGATGGGAAAATGTGATACAGATGAAAGCTAAGGAATAACAACAATAAAACTACGTATTTTTCAAAA
>NW_026914243.1:0-6780 GCF_034315485.1 Pezoporus occidentalis | reverse complement strand
CCAGAGCCTGCTCTTGGCTGCCCAGCAGCATAGTGAGTAGAGCACCAACGTTTGGGTTCTGCTCCCACAGTAGAAGAGCCAGGAGGGAAAGCTGGCACTCGGATTCTTCAGCACACAGTCAGCTTTACAACAGTGCCTCCATCATTGCTGTCACTGCTCACTTTCATACCTGAGAGTTTCAAAGAAACCTCTCAAAAGCCTGCACTTTGCTGCCCAGCAGCACTCTGAGTAGAGCATGAACTTTTGGCCTCTGCTCCCACAGCAGAAGAGCCAGGATGAAAAGCTGGTGCTGGCATTCTTCAGCACAAAGTCAGCTTTGCAACGGTGCCTCCATCATTGCTTTCACTGCTCACTTTCATACCTGAAAGAGAGTTTGAATGAAACCTCTTCGAAGCCTGCACTCTGCTGCCCAGCAACGCAGGGCGTAGATGCAGAAGGTTTGGCTTCTGTTCTCACAGCCGAAGAGGCAGGAGGGAAAGGTGGTGCTAGTGATCTTCAGAACAGAGTCAGCTTTGCAACACTATGTCCATCCTTACTCTCAGGGCTCACTTTCCTACGTGAGTTTGCATTTGAATGCTACCTCTCAGGAGCTTGCTGTCTGCTGCCCAGCAGCACACTGAGTAGAGCACGAACTTTTGGCCTCTGTTCTCCCAGCCGAAGAGCCAGGATTGAAAGCTGGGGCTGGGAATCTTCAGCACACAGTCAGCTTTGCAACGGAGTCACCATCTGTGCTCTCTGAGCTTTCAAACCTAAAAGTGCATTTGAATGCAAGCTCTCCAGAGCCTGATCTCGGCTGCCCAGCAGCATAGTGAGTGGAGCACCAACGTTTGGGTTCTGCTCCCACAGTAGAAGAGCCAGGAGGGAAAGATCGTGCTGGGCCTCTTCAGCACACAGTCAGCTTTACAAGGGTGTCAGCATCATGCCTGTTCACTGCTCACTTTCATAAGTAAAAGTCTATTTGAATTGTACCTCTCCGGGGCTTGCTCTAGGGGACCCAGGAGCACAGCGAGGAGGGCACGAACGTTTGCCCTCTGTTCCCACAGCCGAAGACGAATGAAAAAAGCTGGTGCTGGGCCTCTTCAGCACCCAGCTTTGCAACGGTGCCTCCATCAATGCAGTTTCTCCTCGGTTTAATGCCTAAAAGACAATTTGAATAAAACCTGGAGGTCACTCTCAGCTGCGCAGCAGCACAGTGAGTAGAGCACGAACGTTTGGCCTCTGCTCCCACAGCAGAAGAGAAAAAAGGGAAAGCTGGTGCTGGGATTCTTCAGCACACAGTCAGCTTTACAACGGTGCCTCCATCATTGCTGTCTCTGCTCACTTTCATACCTGAAAGAGAGTTTGAATGAATCCTCTCGGAAGCCTGCCCTCTGCTGCCCAGCAGCACTCTGAGGAGATCATGAACGTCTGGCCTCTGCTCCCACAGCAGAAGAGCCGGGAGAGAAAGCTGCTTCTGGCAATCTTCAGCACATAGTCAGCTTTGCAACTTTGTCACCAGCAGTGCTGTGGCTCCTCGGTTTCATAGCTAAAAGTTCATTTGAGTCGTACCTCTCCGGATGGTGTCTAAGCTGCCCAGCAGCACAGTGAGTAGAGCACAAACGTTTGGCCTCTGCTCACACAGCCGAAGAGCCAGGAGTGAAAGCTTGTGCTACTAATCTTCAGCACACAGTCAGCTTTGCAAAGGTGCCTCCATTACTGGTGTCACTGCCCACTTTCAACAGGAAAAACCTCTGAATGCATTCGCTCCAGAGCCTGCTCTCGCCTGCGCAGCAGCACAGTGAGTAGAGCATGAACTTTTGGCCTCTGCTCCCACAGCAGAAGAGCCAGGAGGGAAAGCTGGTGCTGGCATTCTTCAGCACACAGTCAGCTTTGCAACGGTGCCTCCATCATTGCTTTCACTGCTCACTTTCATACCTGAAAGAGTTTGAATGAAACCTCTTCGAAGCCTGCACTCTGCTGCCCAGCAACGCAG
The DNA here is from genome assembly GCF_034315485.1 of Pezoporus occidentalis. NCBI lineage: Eukaryota > Metazoa > Chordata > Aves > Psittaciformes > Psittacidae > Pezoporus > Pezoporus occidentalis. Next base: position 4,808 of record NW_026914243.1, on the reverse strand, counting down.
TGCGTAGATGCAGAAGGTTTGGCTTCTGTTCTCACAGCCGAAGAGGCAGGAGGGAAAGGTGGTGCTAGTGATCTTCAGAACAGAGTCAGCTTTGCAACACTATGTCCATCCTTACTCTCAGGGCTCACTTTCCTACGTGAGTTTGCATTTGAATGCTACCTCTCAGGAGCTTGCTGTCTGCTGCCCAGCAGCACACTGAGTAGAGCACGAACTTTTGGCCTCTGTTCTCCCAGCCGAAGAGCCAGGATTGAAAGCTGGGGCTGGGAATCTTCAGCACACAGTCAGCTTTGCAACGGAGTCACCATCTGTGCTGTCTCTCCTAGCTTTCAAACCGAAAAGTGCATTTGAATGCAAGCTCTCCAGAGCCTGCTCTCGGCTGCCCAGCAGCATAGTGAGTAGAGCACCAACGTTTGGGTTCTGCTCCCACAGTAGAAGAGCCAGGAGGGAAAGCTGGCACTCGGATTCTTCAGCACACAGTCAGCTTTACAACAGTGCCTCCATCATTGCTGTCACTGCTCACTTTCATACCTGAGAGTTTCAATGAAACCTCTCGGAAGCCTGCACTTTGCTGCCCAGCAGCACTCTGAGTAGAGCATGAACTTTTGGCCTCTGCTCCCACAGCAGAAGAGCCAGGATGAAAAGCTGGTGCTGGCATTCTTCAGCACAAAGTCAGCTTTGCAACGGTGCCTCCATCATTGCTTTCACTGCTCACTTTCATACCTGAAAGAGAGTTTGAATGAAACCTCTTCGAAGCCTGCACTCTGCTGCCCAGCAACGCAGTGCGTAGATGCAGAAGGTTTGGCTTCTGTTCTCACAGCCGAAGAGGCAGGAGGGAAAGGTGGTGCTAGTGATCTTCAGAACAGAGTCAGCTTTGCAACACTATGTCCATCCTTACTCTCAGGGCTCACTTTCCTACGTGAGTTTGCATTTGAATGCTACCTCTCAGGAGCTTGCTGTCTGCTGCCCAGCAGCACACTGAGTAGAGCACAAACTTTTGGCCTCTGTTCTCACAGCCGAAGAGCCAGGAGGGAAAGCTGGGGCTGGGAATCTTCAGCACACAGTCAGCTTTGCAACGGAGTCACCATCTGTGCTCTCTGAGCTTTCAAACCTAAAGGTGCATTTGAATGCAAGATCTCCAGAGCCTGCTCTCGGCTGCCCAGCAGCATAGTGAGTGGAGCACCAACGTTTGGGTTCTGCTCCCACAGTAGAAGAGCCAGGAGGGAAAGATCGTGCTGGGCCTCTTCAGCACACAGTCAGCTTTACAAGGGTGTCAGCATCATGCCTGTTCACTGCTCACTTTCATAAGTAAAAGTCTATTTGAATTGTACCTCTCCGGGGCTTGCTCTAGGGGACCCAGGAGCACAGCGAGGAGGGCACGAACGTTTGCCCTCTGTTCCCACAGCCGAAGACGAATGAAAAAAGCTGGTGCTGGGCCTCTTCAGCACCCAGCTTTGCAACGGTGCCTCCATCAATGCAGTTTCTCCTCGGTTTAATGCCTAAAAGACAATTTGAATAAAACCTGGAGGTCACTCTCAGCTGCGCAGCAGCACAGTGAGTAGAGCACGAACGTTTGGCCTCTGCTCCCACAGCAGAAGAGAAAAAAGGGAAAGCTGGTGCTGGGATTCTTCAGCACACAGTCAGCTTTACAACGGTGCCTCCATCATTGCTGTCTCTGCTCACTTTCATACCTGAAAGAGAGTTTGAATGAATCCTCTCGGAAGCCTGCCCTCTGCTGCCCAGCAGCACTCTGAGGAGATCATGAACGTCTGGCCTCTGCTCCCACAGCAGAAGAGCCAGGAGAGAAAGCTGCTTCTGGCAATCTTCAGCACATAGTCAGCTTTGCAACTTTGTCACCAGCAGTGCTGTGGCTCCTCGGTTTCATAGCTAAAAGTTCATTTGAGTCGTACCTCTCCGGATGGTGTCTAAGCTGCCCAGCAGCACAGTGAGTAGAGCACAAACGTTTGGCCTCTGCTCACACAGCCGAAGAGCCAGGAGTGAAAGCTTGTGCTACTAATCTTCAGCACACAGTCAGCTTTGCAAAGGTGCCTCCATTACTGGTGTCACTGCCCACTTTCAACAGGAAAAACCTCTGAATGCATTCGCTCCAGAGCCTGCTCTCGCCTGCGCAGCAGCACAGTGAGTAGAGCATGAACTTTTGGCCTCTGCTCCCACAGCAGAAGAGCCAGGAGGGAAAGCTGGTGCTGGCATTCTTCAGCACACAGTCAGCTTTGCAACGGTGCCTCCATCATTGCTTTCACTGCTCACTTTCATACCTGAAAGAGTTTGAATGAAACCTCTTCGAAGCCTGCACTCTGCTGCCCAGCAACGCAGTGCGTAGATGCAGAAGGTTTGGCTTCTGTTCTCACAGCCGAAGAGGCAGGAGGGAAAGGTGGTGCTAGTGATCTTCAGAACAGAGTCAGCTTTGCAACACTATGTCCATCCTTACTCTCAGGGCTCACTTTCCTACGTGAGTTTGCATTTGAATGCTACCTCTCAGGAGCTTGCTGTCTGCTGCCCAGCAGCACACTGAGTAGAGCACGAACTTTTGGCCTCTGTTCTCCCAGCCGAAGAGCCAGGATTGAAAGCTGGGGCTGGGAATCTTCAGCACACAGTCAGCTTTGCAACGGAGTCACCATCTGTGCTGTCTCTCCTAGCTTTCAAACCGAAAAGTGCATTTGAATGCAAGCTCTCCAGAGCCTGCTCTCGGCTGCCCAGCAGCATAGTGAGTAGAGCACCAACGTTTGGGTTCTGCTCCCACAGTAGAAGAGCCAGGAGGGAAAGCTGGCACTCGGATTCTTCAGCACACAGTCAGCTTTACAACAGTGCCTCCATCATTGCTGTCACTGCTCACTTTCATACCTGAGAGTTTCAATGAAACCTCTCGGAAGCCTGCACTTTGCTGCCCAGCAGCACTCTGAGTAGAGCATGAACTTTTGGCCTCTGCTCCCACAGCAGAAGAGCCAGGATGAAAAGCTGGTGCTGGCATTCTTCAGCACAAAGTCAGCTTTGCAACGGTGCCTCCATCATTGCTTTCACTGCTCACTTTCATACCTGAAAGAGAGTTTGAATGAAACCTCTTCGAAGCCTGCACTCTGCTGCCCAGCAACGCAGTGCGTAGATGCAGAAGGTTTGGCTTCTGTTCTCACAGCCGAAGAGGCAGGAGGGAAAGGTGGTGCTAGTGATCTTCAGAACAGAGTCAGCTTTGCAACACTATGTCCATCCTTACTCTCAGGGCTCACTTTCCTACGTGAGTTTGCATTTGAATGCTACCTCTCAGGAGCTTGCTGTCTGCTGCCCAGCAGCACACTGAGTAGAGCACAAACTTTTGGCCTCTGTTCTCACAGCCGAAGAGCCAGGAGGGAAAGCTGGGGCTGGGAATCTTCAGCACACAGTCAGCTTTGCAACGGAGTCACCATCTGTGCTCTCTGAGCTTTCAAACCTAAAAGTGCATTTGAATGCAAGATCTCCAGAGCCTGCTCTCGGCTGCCCAGCAGCATAGTGAGTGGAGCACCAACGTTTGGGTTCTGCTCCCACAGTAGAAGAGCCAGGAGGGAAAGATCGTGCTGGGCCTCTTCAGCACACAGTCAGCTTTACAAGGGTGTCAGCATCATGCCTGTTCACTGCTCACTTTCATAAGTAAAAGTCTATTTGAATTGTACCTCTCCGGGGCTTGCTCTAGGGGACCCAGGAGCACAGCGAGGAGGGCACGAACGTTTGCCCTCTGTTCCCACAGCCGAAGACGAATGAAAAAAGCTGGTGCTGGGCCTCTTCAGCACCCAGCTTTGCAACGGTGCCTCCATCAATGCAGTTTCTCCTCGGTTTAATGCCTAAAAGACAATTTGAATAAAACCTGGAGGTCACTCTCAGCTGCGCAGCAGCACAGTGAGTAGAGCACGAACGTTTGGCCTCTGCTCCCACAGCAGAAGAGAAAAAAGGGAAAGCTGGTGCTGGGATTCTTCAGCACACAGTCAGCTTTACAACGGTGCCTCCATCATTGCTGTCTCTGCTCACTTTCATACCTGAAAGAGAGTTTGAATGAATCCTCTCGGAAGCCTGCCCTCTGCTGCCCAGCAGCACTCTGAGGAGATCATGAACGTCTGGCCTCTGCTCCCACAGCAGAAGAGCCGGGAGAGAAAGCTGCTTCTGGCAATCTTCAGCACATAGTCAGCTTTGCAACTTTGTCACCAGCAGTGCTGTGGCTCCTCGGTTTCATAGCTAAAAGTTCATTTGAGTCGTACCTCTCCGGATGGTGTCTAAGCTGCCCAGCAGCACAGTGAGTAGAGCACAAACGTTTGGCCTCTGCTCACCAGCGAGCCAGGAGGGAAAGCTGGTGCTGGCATTCTTCAGCACACAGTCAGCTTTGCAACGGTGCCTCCATCATTGCTTTCACTGCTCACTTTCATACCTGAAAGAGTTTGAATGAAACCTCTTCGAAGCCTGCACTCTGCTGCCCAGCAACGCAGTGCGTAGATGCAGAAGGTTTGGCTTCTGTTCTCACAGCCGAAGAGGCAGGAGGGAAAGGTGGTGCTAGTGATCTTCAGAACAGAGTCAGCTTTGCAACACTATGTCCATCCTCACTCTCAGGGCTCACTTTCCTACGTGAGTTTGCATTTGAATGCTACCTCTCAGGAGCTTGCTGTCTGCTGCCCAGCAGCACACTGAGTAGAGCACGAACTTTTGGCCTCTGTTCTCCCAGCCGAAGAGCCAGGATTGAAAGCTGGGGCTGGGAATCTTCAGCACACAGTCAGCTTTGCAACGGAGTCACCATCTGTGCTGTCTCTCCTAGCTTTCAAACCGAAAAGTGCATT
>NW_026914242.1:0-7656 GCF_034315485.1 Pezoporus occidentalis | reverse complement strand
ACCCATGGGTGTTGATGGCACCCATGTGGCGGATGAGAGGTACCCATGGGTGAGGGATGGCACCCATGGGTGTTGATGGCACCCATGGAGTGGATGAGGGATACCCAAGGGTGTTGATGGCACCCATGGGGTGAGGGATGGCACCCATGGGATGGATGAGGGGTACCCATGGGTGATCCCATGTATGGGGATGGATGCATGGGGGTACCCATGGGTGTTGATGGCACCCATGGGATGGATGAGGGGTACCCATGGGTGTTGATGGCACCCATGTGGCGGATGAGGGGTACCCATGGGTGATCCCATGTATAGGGATGGATGCATGGGGGTACCCATGGGTGTTGATGGCACCCATGGGATGGATGAGGGGTACCCATGGGTGATCCCATGTATAGGGATGGATGCATGGGGGTACCCATGGGTGTTGATGGCACCCATGGGGGGGATGAGGGGTACCCATGGGTGTTGATGGCACCCATGTTGCCGATGAGGGGTCCCCATGTGTGATCCCACGTGCAGCACTGGGTGCATGGGGGCGCTCCCTGGGGTCGGGTGCCCGCACCCATGGGTGTCCCCGTGTCCCGTCCCGTCCCCCCCCAGGGGAGCTCTACGTCGGGGGTGCGAGCCGGGCGCTCCTGGCCCGCCTGCCCAAGCTGGTGGCCTCGCGCGGGGGCTTCCAGGGCTGTTTGGCCTCCCTGGACCTCAACGGGCGCCTGCCCGACCTCCTCGGGGACGCGCTGCAGCGTGTGGGGCACGTCCAGCGCGGCTGCGACGGTGAGGGGCGGGCGGGGACACGGCCGGGATGGGGGCACTGGGGGGGTGGAGACAGAGGGGATCCGGGGGGGGGGTACGGGGGATGGGGGGCACCAAGGGATGGAGACAGCGGGGATGCAGGGGGTGGGGATGGGATGGGGGGGAGCAGGGGCACGGTGGGGATGGGGGCACTAAGGGAAGTGGGGGGTGCAGAGAGCGGGGATACAGGGGATGGGGATGGGATGGGGGGAGCAGGGATGGGGAACACAGTGGGGATGGGAGGACATTGGGGCACAGGGGGACCAGGGGGGAGCGGGGACACGGTGGGGATGGGGGGCACCAAGGGATGGGGGGGCACTGGGGGGATGGAGACAGCGGGGATACAGGGGATGGAGGGGTGGGGGGGGGACCAGGGACGAGGGGGCACCAAGGGGATGGGGACACCAGGGACCCAGTGGGGATGGAGGGATACGGGGGGACCAGGGACACAGTGGGGATGGAGGGACACTGGGGTACAGGGGGACCAGGGACATTGGGGGGGGGTCAGGGGAATGGGGGGGACACCAGGGTTATGGGGACACTTGGGGGGGGGGGCACAGGAGGGTGCCTGGGTGTGCACAGGGGTGTGTAAGGATGCACATGGGGGTGCATTGGGGTGCAAGGGGATGCATTGGGGTGCACAGGGGGCAGTGGGGTGCACAAGGGCACACAGGGATGCACGAGGGCCGGGGGGGTGCATTGGGGTGCAAGGGGGATGCATTGGGGTACACTGGGGTGCAAGGGGATGCATTGAGGTACATTGGGGTGCACGGGGGATGCATTGGGGTGTATGGGGGTGCATTGGGGTGCAAGGGGAATGCATTGGGGTGCAAGGGGATGCACTGGGGTGCATTGGGGTGCACAGGGGTGCACAGGGGATGTACTGGGGTGCAAGGGGGATGCATTGAGGTGCAAGGGGGATGCATTGGGGTGCATTGGGGTGCACTGGGGTACATTGGGGGATGCACTGGGGTGCATTGGGATGCATTGGGGTGCAAGGGGGATTCATTGGGGTGCACTGGGGTACAAGGGGGATGCACTGGGGTGCATTGGGATGCATTGAGGTGCAAGGGGGATGCATTGGGGTGCACTGGGGTGCCCGGGGGATGCACTGGGGTGCAAGGGGGATGCATTGAGGTACAAGGGGGATGCATTGGGGTGCATTGGGGTGCACTGGGGTACAAGGGGGATTCATTGGGGTGCACTGGGGTGCATTGGGGTGCAAGGGATGCACTGGGGTGCACGGGGGATGCATTGAGGTGCAAGGGGGGTACATTGGGATGCATTGGGATGCATTGGGGTGCATGGGGGATGCACTGGGGTGCATTGGGGTGTATGGGGGTGCATTGGGGTGCCCGGGGGTGACTCCCCCGGTGCCGCAGGCCCCAGCACCACGTGCACGGAGGAGTCCTGCTCGCACCACGGGGTCTGCCTGCAGCAATGGGACGGCTTCACCTGCGACTGCTCCATGACCGCGCACGGCGGCCCCGGCTGCACCGAGCGTGAGTGCCCAGGGCGCTGTGGGGCCCTGTGGGGCAGCCATGGGTCTCTGTGGGGCTCTATGGGGCTGCTATGGGTCTCTATGGGGATGCTATGGGTCTCTATGGGGATGCTATGGGTCTCTATGGGACTGCCCTAGGTCTCTATGAGGCAGCTGTGGATCTCTATGGGTCCCTGTAGGTTTCTGTGGGTATGCTGTGGGTCTCTGTGGGGCTGCCATAAGTCTCTATGGGTCTCTATGAGGCAGCCGTGGGTCCCTGTGGGTCCCTGTAGGTTTCTGTGGGGATGCTATGGGTCTCTGTGGGGCTGCCCTGGGTCTCTATGGGGCAGCCATGGGTCTCTGTGGGTCCCTATGGGTCCCTGTAGGTCTCTATGGGGATGCTATGGGTCTCTGTGGGGCTGCCATACGTCTCTATGGGTCTCTATGGGTCCCTGTAGGTCTCTATGGGGATGCTGTGGGTCTCTGTGGGGCTGCCCTATGTCTCTATGGGTCTCTATGGGTCCCTGTAGGTCTCTATGGGTCCCTGTAGGTCTCTATGGGGATGCTATGGGTCTCTATGGGGATGCTATGGGTCTCTATGGGACTGCCCTAGGTCTCTATGAGGCAGCTGTGGATCTCTATGGGTCCCTGTAGGTTTCTGTGGGTATGCTGTGGGTCTCTGTGGGGCTGCCATAAGTCTCTATGGGTCTCTATGAGGCAGCCGTGGGTCCCTGTGGGTCCCTGTAGGTTTCTGTGGGGATGCTATGGGTCTCTGTGGGGCTGCCCTGGGTCTCTATGGGGCAGCCATGGGTCTCTGTGGGTCCCTATGGGTCCCTGTAGGTCTCTATGGGGATGCTATGGGTCTCTGTGGGGCTGCCATACGTCTCTATGGGTCTCTATGGGTCCCTGTAGGTCTCTATGGGGATGCTGTGGGTCTCTGTGGGGCTGCCCTATGTCTCTATGGGTCTCTATGGGTCCCTGTAGGTCTCTATGGGTCCCTGTAGGTCTCTATGGGGATGCTATGGGTCTCTATGGGGATGCTATGGGTCTCTATGGGGCTGCCCTAGGTCTCTATGGGGCAGCTGTCGTCTCTATGGGTCCCTGTAGGTTTCTGTGGGGATGCTATGGGTCTCTGTGGGGCTGCCATAAGTCTCTATGGGTCTCTATGAGGCAGCCGTGGGTCCCTGTGGGTCCCTGTAGGTTTCTGTGGTGATGCTATGGGTCTCTGTGGGGCTGCCCTAGGTCTCTATGGGGCAGCCATGGGTCTCTGTGGGTCCCTATGGGTCCCTGTAGGTCTCTATGGGGATGCTATGGGTCTCTGTGGGGCTGCCATAAGTCTCTATGGGTCTCTATGGGTCCCTGTAGGTCTCTATGGGGATGCTGTGGGTCTCTGTGGGGCTGCCCTATGTCTCTATGGGTCTCTATGGGTCCCTGTAGGTCTCTATGGGTCCCTGTAGGTCTCTATGGGGATGCTATGGGTCTCTATGGGGATGCTATGGGTCTCTATGGGGCTGCCCTAGGTCTCTATGAGGCAGCTGTGGGTCTCTATGGGTCCCTGTAGGTTTCTGTGGGGATGCTATGGGTCTCTATGGTGATGCTATGGGTCTCTATGGGGCTGCCCTAGGTCTCTATGGGGCAGCTGTCGTCTCTATGGGTCCCTGTAGGTTTCTGTGGGGATGCTATGGGTCTCTGTGGGGCTGCCATAAGTCTCTATGGGTCTCTATGGGTCCCTGTAGGTCTCTATGGGGATGCTATGGGTCTCTGTGGGGCTACCATAAGTCTCTATGGGTCTCTATGGGTCCCTGTAGGTCTCTATGGGGATGCTACGGGTCTCTATGGGTCTCTATGGGGCAGCCATGGGCCTCTGTGGGTCCCTATGGGTCCCTGTAGGTCTCTATGGGTATGCTGTGGGTCTCTGTGGGGCTGCCGTAAGTCTCTATGGGTCTCTATGGGGCAGCTGTGGGTCTCTATGGGTCCCTGTAGGTTTCTGTGGGGCTGCCCTAGGTCTCTATGGGTCTCTATGGGGCAGCCGTGGGTCTCTGTGGGTCTCTATGGGTCCCTGTAGGTTTCTGTGGGGATGCTATGGGTCTCTGTGGGGCTGCCCTAGGTCTCTATGGGTCTCTATGGGGCAGCCATGGGTCTCTATGAGTGTCTATGGGTCCCTGTAGGTTTCTGTGGGGATGCTATGGGTCTCTGTGGGGCTGCCCTAGGTCTCTATGGGTCTCTATGGGGCAGCCATGGGTCTCTATGAGTGTCTATGAGTCCCTGTGGGTCTCTATGGGGATGCCGTGGGTACCTATGAGTCCCTATGGGTCTCTGTGGGTCCCTGTAGGTCTCTATGGGGATGCTATGGGTCTCTGTGGGGCAGCTGTGGGTCTCTATGGGTGTCTATGAGTGCCTGTGGATCTCTATGGGGCTGCTGTGAGTGCCTATGGGTCTCTATGAGTCCCTGTGGGTCTCTATGGGGCTGCCATGAGCGTCTGTGGGTCTCTATGGGGCTGCTGTGAGTGCCTATGGGTCTCTATGGGTCTCTGTAGGTCTCTACGGGGATGCAGTGGGTCTCTGTGGGGCTACTGTAGGTCTCTGTGGGGCAGCCATGGGTTTCTATGAGTGTCTTTGAGTCCCTGTGGGTCTCTATGGGGATGCTGTGGGTACCTATGAGTCCCTATGGGTCTCTGTGGGTCCCTGTAGGTCTCTATGGGGATGCTATGGGTGTCTGTGGGGCTGCAGTAGGTCTCTATGGGTCTCTGTGGGGCAGCCATGCGTGTCTATGGATCCCTGTTGGACTCTGTGGGGCTGCTGTGAGTGTCTATGGGTCCCTGTGGGTCCCTATGGAGCAGCCATGGGACTCTATGGGTCTCTATGGGTCCCTGTGGGTCTTCCATGGGTCTTCTGTGGTTCCCTATGGGCTCCTATGGGGCAGCCATGGATCCCTATGACTCCCTGTGGGTCTCAGTGGGGCACCCATGGGTCCCTATAGTTGTCTGTGTTTCTCTGTGGGTCTCTATGGGGCAGCTATGGGTCCCTCTGTGTGTCTAGGAGGCAGCCGTGGGTCCCTATGGCTTCCTGTGGGTCTCTATGGGGCAGCCATGGGTCCCTATGGCTCCCTGTGGGTCTCTATGGGGCAGCTATGGGTCCCTCTGTACGTCTATGAGGTAGCCGTGGGTCCCTATGGCTCCCTATGGGTCTCTAGGGGGATGCCGTGGGTACCTACTAGTGCCTATGGGTCCCTTTGGGTCTCTATGGGGCAGCCATGGGTCCCTATGGCTCCCTGTGGGTTTCTATGGGGCAGCTATGGGTCCCTATGTGTGTCTGTGGGGCAGCCATGGGTCCCTATGGCTTCCTGTGGGTCTCTATGGGGCAGCCATGGGTCCCTATGGCATGGGGTAGCTATGGGTCCCTCTGTGGTGTGTGTCTATGGGGCAGCCATGGGTCCCTATGGCTCCCTGTGGGTCTCTATGGGGCAGCCATGGGTCCCTATGGCTCCCTATGGGTCTCTATGGGGCAGCCATGGGTCCCTATGGCTCCCTGTGGGTCTCTCTGGGGCAGCCGTGGGTCCCTATGGCTTCCTGTGGGTCTCTATGGGGCAGCTATGGGTCCCTATGGCTCCCTGTGGGTCTCTAGGGGGATGCCATGGGTACCTATGAGTGCCTATGGGTCCCTATGCGTGTCTATGGGGCACCCACGGGTCTCTATGGGGCAGCCTCGGGTTCCCCCTCGTGGGTCCGGCCGTGGCCCCTCCCCCCGCCAGCCCCTCCCCCCGCCCCTCCCCCCTCCCCCGCCCCTCCCGCTGCAGCAGCCGCCGCCGCCGCCGCCGCCCCACGGCCCCCGCGCCCCACCGCGCCCCACGGCCAGCGACCGCCGCGCCCCACCGCGCCCCACAGCGCCGCAGCCGGAGCCGCGCAGGCCAGAGCCCCCCCCCCACCCCCTCCCGGCCCCATCCGCATCCTCATCCCCCGCCGCCCCACCGAGCCCCGCACCCCCCCATCCGCGCCCCACAGCATCGCCCGCCCCACATCCCGCATCCCCCGCCCCACATTCCGCATCCCCCGCCCCACATCCCGCATCCTCCTCCCCACATCCCGCATCCACACATCGCCCCATCATCCCCGCCCGGAGCATCACATCCTCCCCCGCCCCACCGCATCCTCCTCCCCACATCCCGCATCCACACATCCCACATCCCCCGCCCGACATCCCCCATCCGCCGCCCCGGAGCATCCTCCGCCCCACATCCCGCATCCTCCGCCCCACATCCCGCATCCTCCGCCCCACATCCCGCATCCTCCATCTCCTCCCGCCCCAGCCCCACATCTCCATCACCTGCCCCACAGCCCCCATCCGCCTCCCCCCAGCATCCCCCGCCCCACACCCCGCATCCTCCATCTCCCCCATCTCCCCCCCTCCCCATCCCCCTGCCCCACATCCCCCATCCCCCCCCCCCCCGCCCCACATCTCCCCCCCCCAACCTTCCCCCGGACGATGCTCGACCCCCTCTGAGCCCCCCCCGCGCCCCCCCCCCCGCCCTGGCCCCCCCCCGCTCCGGGGCCCCCCCGCGCCCCCCCCCCGCATGCGCTGCGCCCCGGGGGGGGGATCCAGAGCCCCGGGGGGGCCGGGACCCCCCGGGGACCCCCCGAGCCTGCAGGGGGGGGGCTGCCCCCCCCGCACCCCCATTGGGGGCCCCCTCAGCCCTGTTCTAGGGGTGGGATTCGTGCACCCCCCCCCCCCAGCCCCATTTTGGGGTGACTCTGCCCCCCCTCCCCCCCCATCGGGAGGATTCGGGGACCCCCCCCCCCCCCCCGGCCCTTGTGGGGTGACCCCGGGCCTGGCACTGAGGGATTTGGGGCTTCCCCCCCCCATCCCCCCCAAACCCCAGTTTGGGGCTCAGCCCCCTCCTGTCACTGCCCCCCCATTTTGGGGTGAGGCTCCCCCCCCACCCCCCCCCCCGTTTTGGGGTGCAGCCCCCTCCCTGTCCCTTCCCCCCCCCCATTTTGGGGTGAAAACTTTTCAGTGCCTCCCCCCGTATTTTGGGGTTCACCCCTCTCCCATTGACCCCATTTTGGGGTGACCCCATCTCCTCCATCCCCCCCATTTTGGGGTCCCCGTTTTCCCCCCCACTTTGGGGGTGACCCCCCCTAATTTCAAGGTAACCCCTCACCCACTGACCCCATTTTGGGGGGCCCTCCTCTTTCTCCATCCCCCCCTCCCTCTGCCGCCCACCCCCCTATTTCGGGGTCCCCGTTCTCCCCCCCACTTTGGGGGTGACCCCCCCTTCCCTCCATCCCCCCATTTTGGGGTAACTTCTCTTCCCCCCCCCATTTTGGGGTGAGCCCTCTCCCATTGACCCCACTTTGGGGTGACCCCCACCTTCCATCCTCCCCCCG
>NW_026914241.1:0-7232 GCF_034315485.1 Pezoporus occidentalis | reverse complement strand
TGCTTGGCAGCACAGTGCTGGACTAATGTCTGCAAACATCACGCTTCAAGCTCGGAAATGTCATTTGAATCTCATCCCCAGCTGTGAATCTCAGATAACCAGAAATGATCTGCTACAAGAAGTAGTTTAGCTTTGTAGGTGCAAACCCATGGCAGAAATGAATAAATAAGGGGAATCTTCTGACGGTGCTCTTCTCCTGCGCATGTGCTTGCATCTGCATTTTTATTTGAAGCCTTGTCATCTTCACAGAATATTTCACTATGTTCAAAAGCATAATTTTTAAAGGGCTCTCAAGAGTAAGAAACAACACATGGGCTTTTAGTCCTCTGCTGCACTAAGAATCATTCGCTTGTCAGAAGCCGCACTGCTCTCCGGATCAGCTGGTTCTGCAAACAGAGAAAAACCGTATTGCACGCGCACAGAAAATCCCCGAGTCACCTCTCTATATTCTGATTGATCTTCTCCATGTTCAAGCAGCGAGAAGCTGGGGGCCTTGGATGGGCCTTGCTGTTCAAGAATTTATGCCATCAGGCATAGGTAGCAGGAAATAAAGCTTAGGAATATAATGATCTAACAAAACGTTTATCAAGTGCCACTACTGCTCCTGCCCAAGCGGTGCCTCAACAGACCATGCCGAGGTGGTGCACATCCTCTTTCCGAGCCCTGTTGAGGTCCACGTGGGTATAAGGGACTTACACAAACAGAGCAGTTGTGACCTTACACTGCCACTTACATGCTATCATGAAGGCTGTGCCTGTCACAGGCACTGGCCCAGTACTGTGGCATTTGGTTAATATGGCCTGGTGCGCTTAAGACAAACCTCTGTTTCATCTCTTGATCCTCTGCAGTAGCTCACTTCATCACAGGCATCTAGAGGCCCACAGACACCTGGACTGGCATTCCTCTCACCTAACTATAGGTAACTGCTGCGTATGTTTCTACATCTAAGCTTGACAGCAGGGCTTCCAGGAGAGCTCAAGGGTCTACAGTCATGGACTGAAGCCTGTAGGTTGCGCGGTCCACACAGGCAGTGAAGTCAACAGCGCGGTCTCTTAACAGCCGCATACGGGTGGATGACTATAGTCCTTTGGCTTCAATGTGACACAGTGTTAAGCTTCTATTCGGTAGACTTCTGAAGCCAGGGGAGTTGAACCCTAGCCTCAGAAGTCCACACACCCTATTTCTGGTGGGAGTTAGCTCTCCTACGCTCTTTGAGGCACCAAATCTCCACAGCCTTGGCTGGCCCCAGCTAACTGATGTCATGGTTTATTGGTGAATTAAGGGCTAGGTATGATCTCAGTTGGATGCCAGAAGCAGTACAGGCACACACGTTGCCTTCCTTACCGTAAACACCAAGGAAGCCAACTCTAGCATGAAGCCCTGAAGCCCCTTCCTGCCCTGTGCTCTTTACCAATGGCACTGCAATACTGACAATCAGAAAAGAAGGGCAACAATATGGGCGAGTTCCCTGCTTTTAGCAGGGAGGAGGGCAGAGCCCCGTACAGGGAGCTGAGAGCTGTCCCTCACCTTGTGCTGCTGCCACCACCCTTCCCACCCAGGTGCCAATTTGCTACCACCTTCAGCAGCAACTGAGCATCCTCGTCCTCCTGCTGCACTGCCCAGCTCCCCCAGCCCCACTCTGGGGCCACAGGCTCCCCTAGCAGGGGCCATCGGGGCCACACAGGGCTCGTGGAGGTGCCAGGGGGAGCGCAGACCCTGGGGACGAGGAGCAGCGGGGTGGCCAGGGGCTGTTTTCAGCTCCTTCAGTGACACGTGGCCGCGGGCCAAGGGCAGATCCCAAGCCAGGGTCCCCCCACTCAGGCCACACAGGCGCTTTGCTGAGCATCACCTTTTGTCGCTGCCGGGAGCTTCGGTGTACTTGGCACCTTGGGGTGAGGCTGACCTGTCTTCCAGGGGGCTGCTGCCGGGGCTGAGGGGCAGGGGTCTTCCCCTGCGGCTTTCAGCTGGCCCAGGATAGGGTGGTGCCGGAGCTGGGCTGGGATTCATCCCCAAGCAACCCCCTGTGGTCCATCCTCCTGGGGAAACTGGGCTCCCTTTCTGCTCAGGATCTGCAGCCCTCCCCCTGGGTCAGTCCCCGCCTGCTTCACTGGGAAGCAGGGTGGAGGGCTGGAGTGCCTGTGGGGCGCTGGGCTGGAGAAGCTGAGGTGCAGGCTCCTGCGGGTGTGTGAGGGGATGTGGGTGGGGCACCCATCTCCCCCTGCAGGATATGGTGTACAGAGCAGGCACCCAGCACCCCTGCGGACAGGCATCAGCATGCGGGTGCCTGTGGGGCTGTCAGGATGGCTGCTGGTGGCAAGTTCACAGACCAGGCATGGGGTTTGCCCCAGGCCTGGGGGTTTCACAGCCTCCCCACTGTGCTGCCCCACCTCTCTCTCAGTGGCGCTGAAGCCACATGTGCCGAGCACTGGGTGCTGAGCCACCACTAACCCCATACCCTAGGTCCTGCAGGGAGCGGATGGCTGCATGCAATCCCCACCTTGCCACGGCAGTGTGGGGGCCAGCATCCCCTCACACACCCGCTGCAGCGCAGCCTGCACCTCCAGCTTCTCCAGCCCAGCGCCCCACAGGCACTCCAGCCCTCCACCCTGCTTCCCAGCAAGGTAGGGATGAAGAAAGAAGGGATCCGGCGGGGCTGACTGAGGTTGGGAGGGCGATGCTGAGCATCTGGGGTGGGGGAGCCATGCCTCAGTTTCCCCAGGAGAGATGGGTATAGGGGGTTGCTTGGGGATGCTGAATTCAGCCCCGTGCTTTAGCCAACGCGTTCTCTCCTCCCCAGCTCGACACGATAGAGCAGTTGGGCCAGGAAAGCCGCAGGGCTGACCCCTGCCCCTCAGCCCCTGGCATCACTGGCCCCCTGGAAGACAGGTCAGCCTCACCCCACAGCCACCTTCGCCAAGTACACCGGCCCCACCCACCCCTCCAGCCCCGCAGGATGGATGCAGTAACCCGGCAGCCAGGCAGGACTGGGGGTCACCGGCTGAATCCCAGCGCTCCGGCACCCCAGCTGGCGAGGAAGTAGCTCCCGGCAGCAGCGACAAAAGGTGATGCTCAGCAAAGCGCCTGTGTGGCCTGAGTGGGGGGACCCTGGCTTGGGATCTGCCCTTGGCCCGCGGCCACGTGTCACTGAAGGAGCTGAAAACAGCCCCTGGCCACCCCGCTGCTCCTCGTCCCCAGGGTCTGCGCTCCCCCTGGCACCTCCACGAGCCCTGTGTGGCCCCGATGGCCCCTGCTAGGGGAGCCTGTGGCCCCAGAGTGGGGCTGGGGGAGCTGGGCAGTGCAGCAGGAGGACGAGGATGCTCAGTTGCTGCTGAAGGTGGTAGCAAATTGGCACCTGGGTGGGAAGGGTGGTGGCAGCAGCACAAGGTGAGGGACAGCTCTCAGCTCCCTGTACGGGGCTCTGCCCTCCTCCCTGCTAAAAGCAGGGAACTCGCCCATATTGTTGCCCTTCTTTTCTGATTGTCAGTATTGCAGTGCCATTGGTAAAGAGCACAGGGCAGGAAGGGGCTTCAGGGCTTCATGCTAGAGTTGGCTTCCTTGGTGTTTACGGTAAGGAAGGCAACGTGTGTGCCTGTACTGCTTCTGGCATCCAACTGAGATCATACCTAGCCCTTAATTCACCAATAAACCATGACATCAGTTAGCTGGGGCCAGCCAAGGCTGTGGAGATTTGGTGCCTCAAAGAGCAGGAGAGCTAACTCCCACCAGAAATAGGGTGTGTGGACTTCTGAGGCTAGGGTTCAACTCCCCTGGCTTCAGAAGTCTACCGAATAGAAGCTTAACACTGTGTCACATTGAAGCCAAAGGACTATAGTCATCCACCCGTATGCGGCTGTTAAGAGACCGCGCTGTTGACTTCACTGCCTGTGTGGACCGCGCAACCTACAGGCTTCAGTCCATGACTGTAGACCCTTGAGCTCTCCTGGAAGCCCTGCTGTCAAGCTTAGATGTAGAAACATACGCAGCAGTTACCTATAGTTAGGTGAGAGGAATGCCAGTCCAGGTGTCTGTGGGCCTCTAGATGCCTGTGATGAAGTGAGCTACTGCAGAGGATCAAGAGATGAAACAGAGGTTTGTCTTAAGCGCACCAGGCCATATTAACCAAATGCCACAGTACTGGGCCAGTGCCTGTGACAGGCACAGCCTTCATGATAGCATGTAAGTGGCAGTGTAAGGTCACAACTTCGTGCTTTCTAGGCAGCCCTCAGGGCTGGCAGAAGCTGCAAGACCCCTAAACCAGCACGGGGCCACCCCAGCACAGTCAGGCAGCAACAGCAAGGGAAGGACCTTGGGGCAGAACGGAAAGCACTGAGGTTCACTGCTGACAGGGTGGCAGATGCTGTGTCCTTGAGTCCACCAGCCCCAACCCACCGTCTCCCCGTAGCCTTTGGGAGCCGGTGAATGCAGAGTGCCAGTTTTCCTAAAGCAGGTAGGGATTTTGAGTCATCTCCTGGCTTCAGGTTAGCCAGCTGCGTCTGGCTTCTCGTCAGGGTAAGGTGTGAAGCAAAGGCTGAGGAGAACTCAGGCTGTGGTGCTGACTACGACCCAGGGGACACCAGCTCAACCCTCTGGTCACTGGGGCTGCCATTCCACAGTTACTAGCCAAACACAGCCTAGGAAAAGCAAGCCCAAGCGGCGCAATAGCAGGCAACAAGCCCTGACCTTACTTCTGCCAGGTCTGCCAAGCAGTTGGGAGAAAAGAGCAGTGCTGCTCACACCTTGAACACTGGCTTCCAGGATGAAAAGCATGGTCCAGCATTAGCTCAGAACAAGGGGGCTTGAACACCTCTGCGGGAACTTCATGCACTCCAGTGGATGCATTCCATAATCCTCTCAGCACAGGACTCTCTTCCTGCAACAGGCTGAACAGCCACGCTACGCTCAGAGAGTACAGCCAGGATTTGTTCCTAGTACTTGGAAAACACAGGAACCCCATCCACAGCCTTCAGACCTCACCCAGCCCTGCGCATCCCTCGTGGGGTTTGGCTCCAAGGTTTGATCCCTTCTGGAGCTCCTGGAAACGACCCACCTGTCCTGGGCTTCTGTGTAACCTCCCGAGAGATTCGGAGAAAACTCCTGGAACAAACTCGCCAACAAAGCCGTCAAGTTGACAAGCGGGTGTTCTTTATTGCCGCGCCGGGAGACACGGGGGATAGCTCCTCCTAACGTGTATCCCCCTATTGCTATGCAAGCCGTCCTTATATAGTCACTGGGCATACATACATATTCAGGAGGCGACGCATGAATTATGTCATTTTCCAGAAAGTTTCCCGCATGCATACAAAAACATGGTGGTGGTCTTTGAGGGTCGTTTACTTCTTCCAACAATCTTCATAACTTCTGGCAGCCTTTGAAGCACCAGCCTAATGAACATTACAGACATAGCAATCATCCTGTCCTTCGACTTACCAGTTAGTTTAACTGCTCCCATCCTGGACATCTGCTAGTCCCAGATACTCCCCAGTAGATGTTTACACCAGCTTAATGGGTTCATTAACACCACAAACATAGCAATCATCCTGTCCTTCTGCTTACCAGTTAGTTTAACTGCGCCCATCCTGGACATCTGCTAGTCCCAGATACTTCCCATCCCCAGGTCCGGTTTTTCCATCCTGGTTTTCTTACACTTTTTGTACTAAGGTCCTAAGGACCTAAAACTGTGTCAACTACAAGGGTTTCTCTTCAAGCATCTCAGGTATTTTCCATTACACAGCCGTCAATCTTAACGTTACTTAGAACTGATTTCATTCTGCGCTTTTGTGCCTCCTTGTCTCCGTGTTTGGAAAAGTTGAAAAGCATTACAAAATGTTTTTCAAATTACTTACAAAAGAAGTAAGAACGAATGTAGAAAAATAAATACGCAGCTCAGAACAATTCCAGTCATGGAATTCATTATTCAAATTGTCAAGATCCAGACCAGACGTGCTGACCCGGCTTTAACGATGTAAAAGTGAAACGTCTTTGGCTGGGTTCAGTTGTCTAAACCTAAGCAAGTGGTGCTCTCTGAGAAGACCAGGGCGTCCTGCCTTGCCTCACTTGGCCTCTCTGGAAGGGGACAGATTTACCCCCGGTCCTGTGTTGGATCTGCCAGGCCATGCAGATGTCTAGGGGCCCTAAGGTGCCTGGACGGCACTGTGTACCTGTGTACGCGCAAAGAAAGGGGGAAACTGGACTGAACCCATCCTTCAGGGTTCCTGTGCAGCAAGGCAGAGGTGTATGTGCCTTCAAGACCTGGCACCAGAGATGGGGGAGGAATCTCTCCTCCAATGTTCATCTCTCTTTCCAGGCGCTGTAGAAAGATCCCTGAATATTAACTTACACTGTACATGTCCCTCTCAGAAAACTGAAACAGTTATTCCCTTTGTTAGCCACACAAACATACTCCCCCTCAGTATCTCACTTTTGGGTCTTTGTAGACTCAGTAGGAAACAAAGGGTCCAGAAATACCACACCACCAACCTCCTTATGATGGGCAATGACTTTGGCCTCTGGGACATGGCTCAGTTGGTGGCCTGGTCCAGCCTTGCAGCTCTGACATCCCATGGCCAACTCAGCCTCCTTAGGGGACTAAAGAAGTGACAAGCAGTGAAGGGCTGCAGAGCAGATGGAGAAACGCCCCTAGAGAGGCGTCTTTCCCAAACCACAGCCCACTGGGGCACTTGCACCAGGGACTGCTCTTCCCCCACCACAATGCTTCTGGGGTGTGAAATGTCATGAGAAATGTCTGGTACCGTCTTTTTAATCTTACTCTTGTTTGCAGCCCCCGAGGGAGCAGTAGCACATTGCAACTGCTTTTCCCTATTCTTCTGTCATCTCTCCATGTTTCCATGGCACGCTCACCCTGAGGCTGTCAGACCCAGCTGCCAGCCCCCTGGCCATCTCCACCTGGCTAAAGATAAGGAGCAATTGGGGAGAGGTTATCTTCAGAGGAGGAGACATTTGGACTTTACAGGGAAAGGGCATGCTCAGAGAACTGAAGGATCAGCTCTATTCAAAGGCTGAAAAGGCTTGCAGGGAGCAGCAGCAAGGCAGGGAAGAGGTGAGGGAGGACAGGCTGAGCTTTGGCTGTGCAGAGGTTGGCTGGCAGGTCTCTACGTAGTTACGGAGCTGCAAGCCAGCCTGCTTCCGCGTAGCTGGCATGTGCAAGCAGAGCATACTAGAGTCTACTAATGTCAGCTCTCTGTGTGCTATGCCGTTTCCAAGTCTTGATCCCT
>NW_026914240.1:0-3123 GCF_034315485.1 Pezoporus occidentalis | reverse complement strand
AGTCATAGAGTAGTCATTCTGTCATAGAGGTGTCATAATGTCATAGAGGAGTCATAGAGGAGTCATAGAGGAGTCAGAGAGGAGTCATAGAGGAGTCATAGTCATAGAGGAGTCATAGAGGAGTCATACTGTCATAGAGGAGTCATAGAGGAGTCATACTGTCATAGAGGAGTCATAGAGGAGTCATACTGTCTTAGAGGAGTCATAGAGGAGTCATACTGTCATAGAGGAGTCATAGAGGAGTCATACTGAGGAGTCATAGAGGAGTCATAGATAGAGGAGTCATAGAGGAGTCATACTGTCATAGAGGAGTCATAGAGGAGTCATAGAGGTGTCATACTGTCATAGAGGAGTCATAGAGGAGTCATACTGTCATAGAGGAGTCATAGAGGAGTCATACTGTCATAGAGGAGTCATACTGTCATCATAGATGAGTCATAGAGGAGTCATAGAGGAGTCATAGAGGAGTCATAGAGTCATAGAGGAGTCATAGAGGAGTCATAGAGGAGTCATACTGTCATAGAGGAGTCATACTGTCATCATAGAGGAGTCATAGAGGAGTCATAGAGGAGTCATAGAGGAGTCATACTGTCATAGAGGAGTCATACTGTCATCATAGATGAGTCATAGAGGAGTCATAGAGGAGTCATAGAGGAGTCATAGAGGAGTCATAGAGGAGTCATACTGTCATAGAGGAGTCATACTGTCATCATAGAGGAGTCATAGAGGAGTCATAGAGGAGTCATAGAGGAGTCATAGAGGAGTCATAGAGGAGTCATAGAGGAGTCATAGAGGAGTCATAGAGGAGTCATAGAGGAGTCATAGAGGAGTCATAGAGGAGTCATACTGTCATAGAGGAGTCATAGAGGAGTCATACTGTCATAGAGGAGTCATAGAGGAGTCATAGAGGAGTCATAGAGGAGTCATAGAGGAGTCATAGAGGAGTCATAGAGGAGTCATAGAGGAGTCATAGAGGAGTCATAGAGGAGTCATACTGTCATAGAGGAGTCATAGAGGAGTCATACTGTCATAGAGGAGTCATAGAGGAGTCATACTGTCATAGAGGAGTCATACTGTCATAGAGGAGTCATAGAGGAGTCATACTGTCATAGAGGAGTCATACTGTCATAGAGGAGTCATAGAGAAGTCATATTGTCATAGAGGAGTCATACTGTCATAGAGGAGTCATAGAGGAGTCATACTGTCATAGAGGAGTCATACTGTCATAGAGGAGTCATAGAGGAGTCATACTGTCATAGAGGAGTCATACTGTCATAGAGGAGTCATAGAGGAGTCATACTGTCATAGAGGAGTCATAGAGGAGTCATAGAGGAGTCATAGAGGAGTCATAGAGGAGTCATAGAGGAGTCATAGAGGAGTCATAGAGGAGTCATAGAGGAGTCATAGAGGAGTCATAGAGGAGTCATAGAGGACTCATAGAGGAGTCATAGAGGAGTCATAGAGGAGTCATACTGTCATAGAGGAGTCATAGAGGAGTCATACTGTCATAGAGGAGTCATAGAGGAGTCATAGTCATAGAGGAGTCATAGAGGAGTCATACTGTCATAGAGGAGTCATACTGTCATAGAGGAGTCATAGAGGAGTCATAGTCATAGAGGAGTCACAGAGGAGTCACAGAGGAGTCATAGAGGAGTCATACTGTCATAGAGGAGTCATAGAGGAGTCATAGAGGAGTCATACTGTCATATAGGAGTCATAGAGGAGTCATACTGTCATAGAGGAGTCATAGAGGAGTCATACTGTCATAGAGGAGTCATAGAGGAGTCATAGAGGAGTCATAGAGGAGTCATAGAGGAGTCATACTGTCATAGAGGAGTCATAGAGGAGTCATACTGTCATAGAGGAGTCATAGAGGAGTCATACTGTCATAGAGGAGTCATAGAGGAGTCATACTGTCATAGAGGAGTCATAGAGGAGTCATAGAGGAGTCATAGAGGAGTCATAGAGGAGTCATAGAGGAGTCATAGAGGTCATAGAGGAGTCATAGAGGAGTCATAGAGGAGTCATACTGTCATAGAGGAGTCATAGAGGAGTCATACTGTCATAGAGGAGTCATAGAGGAGTCATACTGTCATAGAGGAGTCATAGAGGAGTCATAGAGGAGTCATAGAGGAGTCATAGAGGAGTCATACTGTCATAGAGGAGTCATAGAGGAGTCATACTGGATTCATACTGTCATAGAGGAGTCATAGAGGAGTCAGGAGTCATAGAGGAGTCATAGAGGAGTCATAGAGGAGTCATAGAGGAGTCATACTGTAATAGAGGAGTCATAGAGGAGTCATAGAGGAGTCATACTGTCATAGAGGAGTCATAGAGGAGTCATAGAGGAGTCATAGAGGAGTCATAGAGGAGTCATAGAGTCATAGAGGAGTCATAGAGGAGTCATACTGTCATAGAGGAGTCATAGAGGAGTCATACTGTCATAGAGGAGTCATAGAGGAGTCATACTGTCATAGAGGAGTCATAGAGGAGTCATACTGTCATAGAGGAGTCATAGAGGAGTCATAGAGGAGTCATACTGTCATAGAGGAGTCACAGAGGAGTCATACTGTCATAGAGGAGTCATAGAGGAGTCATAGAGGAGTCATAGAGGAGTCATAGAGGAGTCATAGAGGAGTCATAGAGGAGTCATAGAGGAGTCATAGAGGAGTCATAGAGGAGTCATAGAGGAGTCATAGAGGAGTCATACTGTCATAGAGGAGTCATAGAGGAGTCATAGAGGAGTCATAGAGGAGTCGTAGAGGAGTCATACTGTCATAGAGGAGTCATAGAGGAGTCATACTGTCATAGAGGAGTCATAGAGGAGTCATAGAGGAGTCATACTGTCATAGAGGAGTCATACTGTCATCATAGATGAGTCATAGAGGAGTCATACTGTCATAGAGGAGTCATAGAGGAGTCATAGAGGAGTCATACTGTCATAGAGGAGTCATACTGTCATAGAGGAGTCTTAGAGGAGTCATAGAGGAGTCATAGAGGAGTCATAGAGGAGTCATAGAGGAGACATACTGTCATAGAGGAGTCATAGAGGAGTCATAGAGGAGTCATAGAGGAGTCATAGAGGAGTCATAGAGGAGTCATAGAGGAGTCATAGAGGAGTCA
>NW_026914239.1:0-8512 GCF_034315485.1 Pezoporus occidentalis | reverse complement strand
AACTGCTGCCCACTCATGTTTCTCTGTGTTTCAGGTCACAAATTATGACAGGTCTGCCACTGATCGAGCTGTGGAACTCAGTGGGTGAGGAGGTGCGTGTGTTGACATATGTGCTTTTCATCACTGTTAGAGTTCACGATTATACAGGCTTTTTATTGTTTAGGAACTTGCTGATGTTTCTTGCTAGTGGTTTGTTCACCTTTGCTCTTTCTGTGTTCTGTCACCTTCCTTTAGGTGGTGTCCATCAACAGAACTCTGGTGGCACGAGGGCTTGCATAAAGAGCATAAAGGGCATGAGGGGCTTGCTAGCTGGCTTTACTACTAGCGGAGTAGGTGTCAACCCTTGATAACACTTTCTGCAGAGAAAAAAGAAGGAAGAAACGGTTTCCTGCAATGTTACAATTATTTTGGCTAGATCTTGCAAGAAGCCCCCTTTACACCCGAGTGCGAAGTCTTGTGGTCCATTGAAACATGCCAACTGTTACCATTTCACTTGAAACACATCCGTCACCTCATCTTGGTGAAAGGCGCGGTGTTAAAATCCATCAGGACAGGTACCGTGGCTTTAAAGCGAAAAATCCTCCCTGGCCTCTCCTCCAAAGCTGAATGGAAAGACCTTCAAAACCTTAGGGGTCACTTGAACCTACAAAATGCCTCTGAAACTGTGGTTGCATTTTCTTCAGGATCTGTAGTTCCCCATGAACTTAGCATCTGCTTTTCCTAGAGGTTACATTGCTTGCCCTTGTTTAATGGGCTCTGCTTATGAAATTAGTCATAGAATCACAGAATCAGCAAGGTTGGAAATGACTTTTAAGATCAACTCCAACCGTTACCCCATGTCCTCGGTTCAGATGTGACATTATTTTTCTCCTTCTTACTAGCTGTGCAGTGCTGTGATTCCAGCTTTAGTCTGAGAACAGCGCTGGTAACATACCAATGTTTTAGGTGCTGCTAAGTAATGCAGCAGCTTTTCAGTCTCTCGTGCTCTGCCAGTGAGGAGGAGCACAAGAAGCCGGGAGGGAGCAGAGACAGCACACGTGATCTAAACTAGGCGAATGGGTATTCCATGCCGCAGCACGTCATGCCCAGTACATAGAGTGGGGGAGTTACCCAGAAGGGACCCGATCACTGCTCAGGTAGGGCTGGGTGTCAGCTGGCGGGTGGTGACCAATTGTACTGTGCATCACTTGTGTTTATTTTTTATCCCTTCCCTTTTTAGATTTATATTCTCTCCCCTTGTTATTTCCCTGATCATTATGATGAGGAGAAGTAGTAGTAGTAGGTTTGTATTATGCTTTGGTTATTGGACTGGTCTTTTCTCAACCCTTGTGGTTTAAATTCTTTCGATTCTCCTCCATGTCACTGGCTTTTGTTTGGCCACCGTTGCACTTTGAGCTGATGATTCCAGAGAATTGTTGAGCATGGATGTTTTCTACTACTACTGTCTTCCTAACTGTGCTGGGACTCCACCCCAGGTATCAGAATAGGAAGCAGGTGCTACGCAAGGGCAAATGCTGGATATTTGGGGTACCAAAAGAAAGGTCACAAATTCCCATTTTGGCAGTCAGTTGTGTCAGTTGTGGCTTTTTGATGCAGTAAAGAGTTACAGCTCTGGGGCTGATCATTACAGCTCTGGCATCTGAGGGGATGATGTGCTTGCCTGCAAGGTACTTAAGTAAGGAGCCTTGCCCTGCAGCCCACCAGTCCCCAGGCACCGGGAGTTGCCTGCAGAGAGGAAAGGGAATGATTTACTTTACCCTAAGAGTTTGTTACTGCCTTCAGTAATGTCAGGCTACCCTAACAGGGTGAGTTATTGTACTAGGTATGAAACGTTTCCATTTCAGTTCCAGAGATCAGGCTGAGGAGGTTAAAAAGCCGTGAAAGCAGACCGTTTCCAAATAAAGCTCATGAAAATGTGAAATAACAAACAGATAACAAAGAGATTTTTTAATAGAAAACATTTAATAATACATTGTTAGGAATAATGACACTCTCACAAGCAAATTCTGTGTATACAGGGTGGAGGTTTTTCCCTTTAGCAGAGTAAGGAGCTAATTTAGCATACAACCAAGTCCTTGTACAGAGGAATGAGTCTGTGAATAGTTCTTAATAAATTAATAGTAGGAATGGAGAATACAGGAGAAATTAAATAAATTATCATTATTTTCTCTCTTGTATCAAACCTACACAATAAATACATTTATAAATACCATGGAAATCACAATAAATAAATACCAAACCGACTGTCTTACAGATTCCATAGGACAGATACTCCAAGTGAGAAACCCCAGCTCTCAGCACAAGGCTGGCTGTGGTTCAGGAACCTGCTGTTGACACAACATACTGGCGCGCTCCAGGGGAGCAGGAGGAAATATCAGTTTGCTGGTGTTTTAGCAAAACAGCGTAAACGGGCCGTGCTGCGAGTGCCGTGCAGTTCCCCAGGTGCGTTCGGCTGAAGTGGTTGCCAAGGATCCTTCACTTCCTTTATCAAACCACTTTTCCTATTCAAGCATCTTCAGTGTCAATGAGCAGGCAACACTGCCCATTCCAAAAGGCTTTCTTAAATAGATGCAGTGAAATCAATCAATAACCAAATCCGCAGGAAACAGAGCAACGCTGATGGAGGAGGTGGCAGATGCACCCTGTTCGAAAGATGCTTTTCCCAAATGCTTCTCCCAAGGGAGGAGAGGGGGCAGTTCCCAGATTTGTTTGTCCTGATGTTTCTCAGAGTGGCGAGTCAGAGTTGAGTTGAGCCCTAGGAAGAGGTGAGGGAAGAGAATCATTTAAAGGGAGGTTCAAGGATAGTTACCACCGCTTAGCATTACCGAACAGTTGAGTGGTCTGTTTGCCACTCTATGGGCTGTCCTGAGGCATGGAAACAAGAAAGGTGACGTCTCAAAAGCAATTACTGAAATCCTAGTGTGTGCATATCTGGTGCCCAGCTAGGAAACTGCTGCTGCAGGAGTTTCTGCATTTTCTTGCATCAAGAAACTCATTGTTTCAGAAATAGGATTTGTTAACATACAGTACTGTAAGAAAGGAAAGATGCATTTTTTTAAGCCTTATTTTTCAAAGGGAGCCAAACATTTCCGAGTTCCTTTCCTTCCAGACCAAACTGAAGGTACTCAAAGGTTTAGTATTGACGCATCCGCTTGAACAAGGACCTTGCGGCAGTCAGACTCTAGACCAATTTTGAAACTAATTCTGTAATTAATCAGCAAGTTTCCTTGGTTTTTTATATCTGATGAAGAGAAAATGGGAAGTACCACTAAGAACTGGCCTTTTGGGGAGGTTTAGCCCTCAGCTGCCCAAATGGAAAGGGAATGGGACTTACTTGGCCAAAATTGCCTTTATGATTATCTGCACCCAGGGAGCAGTGGGCTCCAAGCACACCTCTCTGCCATCCTTCAGAGTAGCTCTGCAAAAGAAAGATTAAAGAGAAGTCAGGAAACCACTGCATGGGTCAGTTTTACTCACAGAGTGTAATACTGCATTTGTAGGCGAGTGTAAATTCCCCCCAGCTGCTCTAGGTTAGGCTTGGCCGATTTGGTTTATGTGTTCCACAGCAGAGGAAACTAAAAGCAGCCAGGAGCTGTGTGACTCTGTGCCTGCTCTCAAAGCAGCCACGCATTCCCCACATCTTCTTCAATATATATGGGTACTTGAATTGGTTTACGTAAGTGACTGAAACCTCCAGCGCTGAGGATGCCTCAGCAGGACAAGATTTCAACCTTTCAGTCCCTCCTCTGTGCTATTTAAGACCAAATTAATTTCATTTCTTTCCCTGTGTCTGCTTGTGGGAACTTACTTTTTCCCTCTGAGACTGACCCAAACTGTTTCCCAGGAGTATTTTTGCTTAATAAATAAAGGTAGCATTTAAAGGGCACTGTTGTCTCGTGTATCAAGAACTGCCCGGTCCTTGAAATTAATGTTTTACCCCCAGAAATATTTAATATGTCCAATGACAGATAAGTAATGATCAGTTTGGGAATACCTAAGGTCATAGAGACGATGAAGAACATGGTGTATTACTTAAAAACCGCCTCTCTCAAAAGAATAACCAAATCTGACCCCATCATGTCATGGTTATGAAGTGTGAAAGCCCCAGAAGCAGGAGGAAGGTGAAGAAGAAGAAGGTTCTTGCAGAGCTACTTACATGACTTCAACATTCTTGCAGTGGGGGCCGCTCTGTGTGAGCTTCACATCTTGAATGGACTTAGGAGGGATGAACTTGGAATGAGTGGCTATGCACTGGCAACGTAGCTCGGTTCCCATCCTGGCCAGGGTCCTACCTGTGAGCAGGAAAGGAAGGACATGGTTGGAGAGGTGCTCCTACCCATCGCTGGGTCAGACATAAAGCTCAACTTCTCTGGTTTATCCACATTCTCAGTTAAAATACAGTATTTGTCCAAGCTGCCTAAATCAGTCCTTATGGAATAAAGATGAGTTGCTTGTTTCAAAAGAGATGATGCCCAAGTACATTGAAAACTAAATGAACACATCCTTTTAAAGTAAACTACATGGCTTGTGTTTACTTGTGCTGGCCACACTGTACGGTTATGGCACCATTTCAACATGTGGATTGACAAACTGGCAACTACACAGAAGACAGAGCCCCTGAGTTTTTCATTACTGGAGGCTTGTCCATGGTTGTGTGTTCATATCTGTTCTCTGTTCCCAGCTGTATATTACTTGCTTGAGGCAGTATGATCATTAAGTAACAAACATGAGATCATAAGCTGTTCATTATGTGGGAAGGAAGTGAAACATTCAGACACTTAAGAAGGAGATCCTGTCTCTCTCTGCTAACGCTTGGAGTGAAAAATAGAAGCAAGGCAAATTCAAACTGCATCCTTAAGGTTTTTCCCACAAGGTGTCAGTAACTCGTCTGCCCAAGGGCTATGTGAAGCAAACCTTCGGACTGCAGAGGAGTTGCTGCAAATCTCCTGAAAGAAACTTCCCCAAACCAATGCAAAGCTACCTCAGTGCAAGGAGAAGCATCTCGGAGATGCCTACACAGCGCTGTGGTCCTCGGGAGGGATTCACTCACCCTGAGAGACAGCCACGGATATCAGGCAGAAAGCCAGGACAGCCACGAGTTTGCCGTTCATCGTTGGGCAAGGAGCCGCTGCTGGATGGGTTCTGTGGAGCTGTGAGCTCTTCTGTCCCGAAGGGTTGCTGATGCCTCTCAGGGCGATCCATGTGGCTTATATAGGGCTTTGCGCCCCTCGCCTCTGCTGGGCTAGCATGGGGATTGCGTGAGAGGAATTTCCCAGATGCAGTACAAATGAGTCACATGACTGTTGTGAAACGGCTTCCTAGATGACGAGGAATTATTCTGCCGAGAATGATAGAATGTGTTAATTTATCAAAATATGTAAATAATAGCCATGCATTCCTATGCCTGGTGTTGGCTCTTGGAAATGCCGTGCTTTTCCTAATGCATACCCTGATTGAGT
Source organism: Pezoporus occidentalis (assembly GCF_034315485.1). Classification (NCBI taxonomy): domain Eukaryota; kingdom Metazoa; phylum Chordata; class Aves; order Psittaciformes; family Psittacidae; genus Pezoporus; species Pezoporus occidentalis. Next base: position 3,053 of record NW_026914239.1, on the reverse strand, counting down.
AACACAGCTCTGTGACGGCCTCAGTTACATCCCTGTTATAACTTTTTATCACAAGGGAATAACTCTTCCCTGTAGAGGTGCCAGCTCTATACTTGAGACAGTGAATTTCTCGTCTCCATTTCTGCTGATAGCTTCCACTTACCTCATCTTAAGCCACTGGAGTGGAAGCGGGGCAGTGCTGAAATCACTGAAAAGATTTTTCACTGGGCTCAGGATTTACCTTGGCGTTATTTTGATATCAATGACTTTAATTCCTTGCGCTTTTTTCGATGTTCAAGGCGCATTTTACAAAGACAATTTATCTGTGCTACTGCCAGCTCAGGACAGGACCCGAGGCTGCAGTCTTCAAAGCTTCCTGGGGAAAGCAGATGGTAAATTCTGAGCAGTTTTGAGAATCCTCCTGCATTTGTCATGTCACACGTATTAATGAATGATGAACAGAGGAAGCTTTGCATGCAGGCTAAATAGCATGACCTGCGGAACTGCTATTGCTTTTGGTCCCTTTGTAAGTCTAGATATTTTTAATGAGTCTTTTCTGCCTTCTTTTTCAGTGACCATAACCATAGGTCTTAGCAAAAGGAAATAACAAAGCATTACAGCACTGCTGGAGATATTTCTGCTCAAGAGCCTTGTTGCATGAACACCAGCTCTTTACTTGCTGGGGCTGGCAGAGATACTTCCTTTTGAGGGTGACAATTTCAGGGGAAGACTTGGAATTAAATCATAGAATCCCAGACCGGTTTGGATTGGAAGGGACCTTAAAGCTCATCCGGTTCCAACCCCCTTTTGCTGCTTATCTCCAACCTCAAAGCTTCATGTTTTGTGATCTGTGGATTTATGTAAGTGCTTCTCCCCAACTCTGGGGAGCTCATAAAGGCTCAATTATCATTAGCATGTACAGCATTATAAGTTACTTATAGTAATACTTTAAGAGCTTGCCCGTGATTTACTATGGTTTACTGTGTACCATTTGTCATAAACTTACTTGATAAAAGGACCTCTGTGATGAAAATCCATCTGTTTCCCAGCACTGTCTCAGCCGGCCCAAGGGAAGATACCACCAAGTTTGTCTTTCCTGCCTAGTGATTCCAATTCTGACTTCTGAGCTGTGCGCCTCAGAGAGCTTTATGTGTATTCTCTGAAGGCGTGCCAAGGAGAGGATTTTACCAGGTACTGAAGGTTGTGTTTTATTGTTCATGTTGTCACGCTAAATTCACAGGACGGTTTCACTGGAAGCAGGCTGTAAATGTTGGAGCTTTAACCAGTTTACCTGGAACAAGGTTTTGCTGATTCTTTTCCTGTGGGCTCCCTGTTTCTCTGTGTCTCTGCAGATGCATGCACACCCGCAGGGCAATTGAAATTGTATTAGGGATCCCACTTTTCTCTGTTACTATTTGCAGCTTTGTTATCTAATCTTGCAGTGTGACACAATGTCATTAATGTGCGAGGCAAAAAGAAAGAGAATTCCCCCTCAAATCCCCAGTGAAAACCAAGGATCGCTTGTCCTCCTGACCACTAGGCTCAGCAGTTTCCTGAGTGCCTGACGTGGCAGTAACGGATCTGCAGAAATCCCCAGGCCAGAGGGAAGCCCGGAGCCTGTTCGACCTCTGTGATTAACCCTGCCCCTAAGCGAAGAGATCTCTTCAGAACAGGATGTTTCTAATGACAAAACCCACCATGTTTGCTGAGAGCTGAGGCATTTTCTCTCCCTCCACTTCTTCTCTGATGGGATACAATCACATCCAATCTGATGGGATACAATATGCATACAATCGCATTGGGATTATGCGAAGGGGGTGTAATAGAGACGATAGAGGCATTAAAAGGTGAGACATGAGAGCGGGCCCAAAACCAGGCACTCCTAACCTGGATTCCTTGGGGTGCCCGAGTCCTCCCTCCATCCTGTCTACTCTTTGCCCGGGATCTCACCCCAGACCCTGCCTATGGGAACCCCAACTCCATTATCTGATTTTGGCAGTGTGAGTTTTCCCACCAAACAGCAGAGATGACTTGTGCAAATGGAATTGCTGCTCCTTTTGCAGGGTAAGTCACTGAGTGAGCTGATACCGCCGCAAGCAGATACCTTCCGTGACTAAACCCGTTAAAAGCATGTCGGTAACCAACAAAACAACAGTTAGGCAATAGTTCAATAACTGAAAGACAGCTGAAAAGGGAAGTAAATACTTCCCTTGGCTGTCGTTTGAAGGCAGGGTATAGGATGTGTTCTCATGATGCAGGAGGGAAACTAGTGGGTTTTCTTTTTCCTGATTCGTAGCCCTGTCCAATGAACACAAAAGTCAATCTTTTGTGATCTTGTAAAGGATCATTTAGAGCCTTTGTATGTAGCGAAGGACACCCAAACACAGCGGGATCGGTGGGGGGGATTCATGTGTGCTCCTGTGACCAGGATAATCAGAGAGATGAGGGAAGAGCTGGGCTTCAGCCCCTTCCTTGTTCCAGCCACCCGGTTCCAGAGGACTGCTCCAGCCCGTGGGCTGCTTCAGTTTCTCTCAGTAAGAAAAGTCAGAAAGCCCCTGCCTCGGTTTAGACAAATGCAAGCCTCTCACCTGAGCAGCTGTGCGCACAAGACCCCGGCAGCCTGGGACACAAAGCTTTTGCTCGGGCGAGGGTTCAGCCTGTGCAAGGTGACCTCTGCCAACCCCTGTCTCCTGGGCGTCCTCTCTGCAGCCACTCTTGTTCCCCAGGGAAAATAAAACCCTCTCTGTCTGCTGAAACCACCTCCTGTTCCCCGCAGAGGGCTTGGCATTCGCCTGCCGCTCCTCTCCATCTGCCAAGAGCCAAAGGGTAAATATCAGGCTGGGAAATAATCCCTTGCACTGCTCAGGAACTGGGCACAGTGCTGTGCAAACACTTGCGAGGCACGGCAAGGGGAGCAGAAGGGCTCCTAAACATCTGCCTTTGGCTTGCTCTATGAGGAAGTGACAGCGTAGAAAGGAGAAAAAGCCTAGGTCAGCCTGTGATTTTCCGTCCAATGGAGTGTGTAAATACAGATGGTGACGTGCCCTCAGTCAGATCCTGGCAAGTTCTGAGCC
>NW_026914238.1:0-7883 GCF_034315485.1 Pezoporus occidentalis | reverse complement strand
GTGAAATAATTTGAATAATGCAAATAGATCCAAATAAAAATTTCACTTTAAATATGCTCTAAGTACTTTTAAAAAAACAGAGTGAAAAAAACACATCGGTTTTAACACCTGAATTATTGTATAAGCAGAATCAAGAGGCTAAAGGGACCAGAAGGAATTTTAAAAATTTCGCAAGGGGTAAAATTTATCTTCACCTTTGGGAAAACTGTTGCATGCATAGGGGGTTTTCTGCTTTAAAATTGGAACTGACAACCCTGCAAAAACACTCCACAATCAAATTCCCAAAATCACATGGCAAAGCCTGTGATCAACAGTTATCACTTCAAGGTGGTAGAAAAACATCACTTAGGGAAAATTCTAAACAAAAGGCTAACCTTATGAATGCTTTTACTTCAAATTTTATAGGATGGAAATCCCCCTTGCACAGTGTTGCTCCCCCTACTTTGGGAGGGGAAAGCCAACTTGTTTTTGGCCCCAACACAAAGGGGAGGGAAAAAGGAATAAAACCCCAAAAAACCCTGCCGGCTGCCTCCAATGCTCTTTTCTCACCACCCCCCAAAATGTCACTTTGCAGCTTCAGCCCACAGGGGGTTTTTCAAAAGGGCCTTTTGCAGGCAAGGAGCAAACCCCTTGTTTAAAACCCCTGGTTATCAGAAAACTTCTACAGTTTCTTGGACATTCATCACAAACTCACAATTGCCTATTCAGTCCCAAATCCCCAGCAGCGGGTTTTGGGGTTTTACCCAACCAGGCTGATAACCCTCCCTAATCCCAAATTTTCCCGGGTGAAAGCACCTCTGGGGGAATTTTATAAAGCAAAAGACAGGGGAGTTTTGTTTTCCTTTGCTCGTTTGTCAAGGGAAGCTGGGGTGCTTCTCTGCTCTGACAAGAAACTTCCAGTTACTTCTCAGCCCGTTCCAGCTGGAAGGGGAGGAAGGGCTGGAGAAAGTGCTGCTGGGTTGGGGGGCCCTCCAGGGAGCAGTCCCCTTGGCCCCAAACCTCCCCTTTCCTGGGGCCCCCCTGTCCGGCTGTGGGAAAAAACCTTCTTGGGTTCTTCTGACTCTGGTGTTTGCTGCCTTTTTGGGTGGTTTTCACAGTTCGGGTTGGTTTATGTTTTTGCTGAGCTGCACTTGCATGAATGTTGGGGCTCTGTTTTTGTTTTCCACTTAATTCACTAGATTTTCAAAGGGAAATTTTATTTTAGGTTTAGGTTTTTGAATGGCCTCAAAGCACCCGCATCTAAAAAATTTTTGTAAATTTAATTTTTATGATTTATATAATTCATAATTATTTCATTATTATATAGTTTTAATTAAAAACCCTTTTAAATGGCATCACTCCGTAGACAATTACCTTTTTTCCCCTTTTTAAACAGCTTTCCCAAAAACAGAAAAACTGGTTCCACCCCTTTATTAAATGTCTGGAATTTGGGGGGGTTGCACAACGGCTTTGCATTTCTTTCTTCCCCCATAAAAATTTCAGAGTACACTAGGCACTTTCCCTCCCCTGGGGGGTTCTTCTGGATGAAAAGGGAAAAAGAAAATGCCTGTGGGGAAATTTTTCTCATTCCCAAAAACCCAACCTTCAACTGTTGGATAACAGTTGCCCAAAAGTTTTATACCAAGATTTTCTAGCCCTTTGGGAAACCCGAAAAAAATGGGTTAAATTTGATAAAACCCTCCTGTCTTTTGGGGTGCAGCTACTGGATATAAAACATGCCTAATTAAATCCTGGAAAATTACATTTCTGGTTTTAAATTCCCCTTTTTTGTACATAGGCCCAAGATTTCTGTTTTTATGCCTCTGAATAATCCCAGGATTTATTCCACCACCCTTTTTTAACATACAGTAAAAGTAAATATTGCCTCCTTACAGAGCTAATTCCATAGACTTCAGCAAGATTACTGCTCAGGTGGCTCGAACCCCTTCCCATCAAAGCAACAGCATAAACTCAGTCACGGGAAGTGCCAGCCCGGGGGTCAGTCATAGGAGCAAAACAGACTTTATAAAACCCTTTCTCCCCTAAAACAGCTCCAGAAAGCTGCAGCAAGAGGGAGAATTGCATTCCTGTTAAGCCCGAGCTCTGCCAATTCCCACCAAATTATTGAGGCTGGATTTTTCATTCAGAATCCAGTAGAATGGGGTTGAAACCAAAAGCTTATTTTCCTGTCAAGAATCTCACTGATACTCTAAAATCTCTTCAGTTTTCTAGTTTCTAATACAAAAGCCGTTGAAAAACCAGATACAGTTTGCTAGGCAATTTTAAAGAAAGTTGAATCTAATTTTTCTTTTTGGCCCTTTTTTTTTAAATTTAGGAATAAAACAAAAGCTGTAAAATTTTCCCCCAATTCATTTATGGGGTTTATGTTTTAGGCTTTACAGCTCTAAATTTTTTTAAATAGCCTGCTGCATTTCAAAATTGCTCTGTAATATTTATGGGAAAAGTGACCTTTGTTATTTTTTTGTTACAAAGTGTTGGATTCATTCTGTTTGCAAAATGGAAAGGGGTTTCCAAAACACTCTGCAATTAGTACAGTTTGTCCCAGCTAACCTTTTCTGCATGGGGTAGCCTTCCACAGAACCAGCAGGATCACTGTCAGAAATGAAAGAAAAATTCCCTACGGTGAAAGTAAGGCTGTAACACCTGGGTTGCATACATCATCTTTGGAAAGGGGGGCGCCCAAAAAGAAATTCCCAATAAGGGGGAAAAAAAAAACCAGATTTAGAAAGTTTTTTTTTAAAAATACCTTAATTTAAAAAATTAAAATGTACATGGCCAAAAAAGTTTGTTATGTGTAACATTGTAAGGGGAAAAACCCAAAAGGGAAACCCGGATAATCCCAAAGGGTGAAAAAGATACCATTAGCCATTCCACAGTGGATACTGACAAAGCAACTGCAAGTGACACCAGGGGGTTTGTGATACTTGCTGTGTGGTTCTTTAAAACACCCCCCCAAAACCACCATTAGGAGAGGATGGGGAAAGGTCCTTTTTCCCCCCTAAAAAAACTCACCTTCCTAATTTTACCCAAGGCTACCATTAGATAAGGGGGAAAAAAAAAAATTTTTTTAACCCGGGGCTTTAACCTTTTGGGGGTTTTTTTTCCCCAAAAAAAGGGGCCGGGGGAAAAAAGGAAATTTTAAAACCCCGGGTTGTTTTTTCCCCCTTTTTTCCAAAACCCCCCCTTTTTGGGGGGGTTCCCCAAAAACCCCAAACCCCCAAAAGGTTTTTTTGGGGTCCCCCCCCAAAGGGAAAAAAAAGGGGCCCTTTTAAAAAAAAAACCCCCGGGAAAAACCCCGGGGGGGGTTTTTGGGGGGGGGTTTTTTTTCCCTTTTTTTTCCCCCCCCCCCCAAAAGCCCCCCGGGGGGGGGGAAAAAAAACCCCCTTTTCCCGGGCCCTTTTTTAAAAGGGGGGTTTTTTCCCGGGAAAAAAAAATTTTGTTTCCCAAAAAAGGGGGGGGGGAAAAAAGGGGTTCCCCTTTTTTTTTTTTTTTGGGGTCCCATTCCCCCCTTTTTTAAAAAAATTGGGGCTTTTGATTTCCCCAAAAAGGAAAAAAAAAAAAAACCCCCTTTTTGGGGGGGGGAAAAAAATTTTTTTAAAAAAAATTGAAACCAAAACCCCCCCCCCCCCCAAAACCCCCCCAAAACCCAAAAAGGAAAAATTTCCCCAAAGGGAAGTGTTTTTTTTTTTTTTTTAAAAAAATTTTTTTGGGGGGAAACCCCCCCCTTTTTTTGGGGGGGTTTTTAAAAAAAAATTTGGCCCCGGGGGTTTTTTTTTTAAAATTTTTTTGGGGAAAACGCCCCCCGGGAAAACCGGGGCCTTTTTTTCCCCCCAAAAAGGGGGGAAAAAAATTTTTTTTAAAAGGAAAAAAAAATTTTTTTTTTTTCCCCCCCTTTTTTTTGGGAAAAACCAAAAAATTTTTTTTTTGGGGAAAGGGGAAAATTTTCTTTCCCCAAAAACCCCCTTTACGGGGGGGGGGGCCCCCCGGGGGGGGGCCCCCCCCAAAAAAAATTTTTAAATTTTAAAACCCCCCAAAGGGGGGTTTTGGGGGGAAAAAAAAAAATTTTTTAAAAATTTTTTTTTTCCCCCCCCCCCGGGGTTCCCCTTTCCCCGGGAAAAAAAAAACCCCCTTTTTGGGGGGTTTTTTATTCCCCAGGAAAAAAGGGGGGGTTTTTAAAATTTTTTTTTAAAAAAAAAAAGGGGTTCCCTTTAAAGGTTTGGTTTTTTTTTTTTTAAAAAAAAAAAAGGGGGGGAAAAAAATTTTTTAATTTTTTTTTTTTTAAAAAGGGGGGGGGGGGAAAACCCCCAAAAATTTTTTTCCCCCCCCCCAAAAAAACCCCCCTTTAAAAAAAAATTTTTAAACCCGTTTTAAAAAACCCCAAAAAAAAAAAAAAATTTTTTTTTAAAAAAAGGGGGGGAAAAAAGGCCCCAAAAAAAATTTTTAAAAAATTTTGGGGGAAAAAACCCCCCAAAAAAAAGGGGGGTTTTTTGGGGGATTTTAAAGGGAAAAAAAATTTTTTTTAAACCCCCCAAAAATTTTTAAAAACCCCCGGGGGGTTTTCCCTTTTTAAACCCTTTTTTTTGGGGCTAAACCACCCCAGGGGGTTTTAAAAAAACCCCAAAACCCCCTAAAAAACCCCCCTTTTTTTTGGGGGTTTTCCCCCGGGGTTAAGGGGGGGGGTTTTTTCCCCAACCCAAAAATTTTTCAAAAAAAAAAAGGGGGGGAAATGGGGGGGAAAAAAAAAATTTTTTTTAAAAAAAAAAAAAACCCCGGGGGTTTTTTTAAAAAAAATTTTTTTTTTAAAATTTAAAAAAAAGGAATTGCCCCAAAAAAAAATTTTTTTTTTTTTTTTTTTTAAATGTGAACGTTTTTTTAAAAAAAAAATTTTTTTTTTTGGTCCCCCCCAAACCCCCCCCCAAACCCTAAAAAAAAAAAACCCCAACAAAAAAAAAAAACCCCAAACCGGGGGGGGGGCCCCCAATAAAAAACTAAAAAAAAATTAAAGGGGTTTTACTGCCTGGGGGTTTAACAACTGTACTGTAAAAGGGGAAAACCAAAAAAACCAAAAACCTTGAATTCTTTTCTAAAAAAAAAGGAAAAAAAAAGGGAATAAAAGGAAATAATTTATAATAAAGATGAAATGAGTGGAACTAAATGGCGCCAGCACCCCCGGGTCCCTTCCGGGCTATGCATTTTGCATTGCCAACGTCTATATTGGCACGGGAAACCCTCCCTTAAAATGCCCCTTAAAAAAAACGGGGGAACGAGAGCAGTGGCGCCCCTTTTCCAAACCCCATCATCGGGGGGCCCAAGGCTAAATCCACCCTAGTTTGGGGGAATTGCCAAAAAAGGGTTTCCCACATGATTTAAGACCTTTTTTCCCCACTTTTGGTTTTCCCCTCCCCCCCTCTGAGGGGGTTCCCCAAGGGGGGCCCCATTTTGCGGGGGGTTTGACCCAAAAAAGGGCCTTCTGGGTTATAGAAAAAAAACCTGGGGGGATCCGGGCCCCCGGTAAACTGCACAAAAACAGTTGTTACTGGCTAAACAAACAAAAACCCCAAATTTCCCATACTACTCTTTTTACTCCAAAGGCTAATTTTGTATTTGCCTTGGAAGCAATACAAAAATTAAAAGGGGTTTAAAAGCCAGCAACGGGAAATTCCCCCCAAACAATTTGTTTTTCATTTTTTCCCCAGCAAAAACTTGGGAGAAAAGTGTCTAAATTTCTTTCTAAAAACCTGGATGTGTAAAACTTTGTTTTGCTCCCCTTTTTGCAAAAATCCCAACATTTAAAATAACGAGCAAAGCACAGCAGCACCCTAGGCCAAAGGGAATTTTTTTGGAAAACCATGGGGTGGGGGGGCCATCAGAAGCAGAAAAAGGGAAAAGGCACCTTTTTTTAATAAACCCTTGGGAGAAAAAAGGGGGGAAAAGCAGCACTTTGGGGGTTTTTTTTTTGGTTTTGACAGATACAAAAAGATTTCTTTTTGTAAAAAATAAGTAAAAACCGTAATTTGTTCAGTAAGTCTTAAAATGCAAAAACCCCGGAGGGGTTTTTTTTCTTTTTTGCCTAAGCCTTTGGAGGTTTTTCCCGCACAGAAGCAGCATATCCAAAGGGAGGGGGAAAAGAAAATGATGTAGAGGCTCCCGAAAATCTGGGAACAAAATGGGGAGGAGCCAGGAAGGGAGAAAAAAAGTGCCTTTAGGGAAATTTTTTGTCCTGACCCGCTTTGCTTGAGTCCACAAAAACAGGGTTTTCCTTCAAAAGGTAATGCTAAATCTGGGGTCTGTGGAAATTTAAGGGGGTGGGGGTTTGGGGGGAGTTATGAGCTTTTCACCACCTTTTCCCCCTCCTTGTTATCAAAATTTTTTCTTGATTTTTAAACAACCCTTTTTTTCTTTTAAAAGGACATTTTGGTGCTGAACTTTTACAAAATCTCCCCTTATTTACTTTTACCTCATATATGGGAAAAAACTTATTTGACCCCGGTTAGGGTTGTTTAGTTACCACAACACCCCGAAAGGGCCAAACGCCTCTTCATTGCTAACCCACTCATACTGAAGAACAGGCATGTTCACTTTACCCAAAATGGAGGGGGAAAAGAAACCATACCCTTTTAAGAGAATCCCCCTAATATGTTCTTGAAACTTTCTTAAACCAAGGCAAGGGGAAGGATGCACACAACAGAAGCCTGACTGGCAAGATAAAGTCCCAGAAAAAGGGGCCCCAAATCCACAGGGGGGTAATAACTAAAGCTTGGGATATTGAGCCAAAGGTAAAACCCAAAGCTTGGCAGAGCTCCGTAAAGACTCCCCACATTTTCTGTTAAGGCTGGTGGGGGATCACCAAAATTTTGGGGGTGGGTCTGGGTTGAGGTTTTGACTTGTTGCTGAGAAAGGTTCCCCGGCAAAAAGCCCTTTCAAATAACCCCGTAACCTCCAGATATTTGCCCAAATTTGGATTTTCCTTTCTGCCTTTTTTAGGGGATGTGTTGCTGGCCCTGCTCCCCCAGGTTTCCCCGGGGTGGCTGAAAATGAAACCCGTGCTTTCTGCAGACTTTTTTTTTCAAAGGAAGACTGGACCCGGGGAAAGGTCACATAAACCTCCGCTTTTTGTAGAAAAGCCAAATGTTAAATCTGATTTATACGGAAAAAACTTGGAGCCGCCCCCTTCAGGAAGCCCTAAACCATGTTTCCCCAAAAACAACCTCTGCACAAAATTTTAGTGGGGTTTTTCCAGTTTTTTCAAACATCATCTTTTTTTCCATCTCCCCCTCTCTCCTGCACTGTCTCTTTGTTCTTCCTTCTACTTCAACCACTCTTCAAAAGTCTGAGCTGCTGCTGGGCCCGGGGGAATTTGGGGGCATCAACTTGTGACAGGTAATTCTGATTTATGCCACTTTGCCTTACAAAGGGCTTTGAAAACAATTTTCCCGTGCAGCCCATGGGTTTTTTCTGCTTTTTTTGGTGGGAGTAGCTTAAAGGCCCCCCTTTTGTTCCCCCCTCCCCTTGGAAGGGAAGGGTATCCTGCTCTGCTAAAAAGGGGTTTTGATCAATATGTGTAAATATTCCTTTTCCCCGGGGGCCTCAGTAGTGAAATAGTCACTGGTCCTGGCTGGGTATTGACAAAATGGGTTTTGCCACAGGAGTGTTTAAATTTCCCCCCCTTTCTGTTTATGGTTTACTTGGGTGAATTGGGGGGGGCCCCTTTTTTCCGGGCAGTGTCCCCGAAGCAGCAGCAACAAAATCTGGGAAAAGGGAAAAATCCTAGGTTCAGCTTGCTGTCCCTCAGTTAAAAAAATAATTTACTGCTCTAGTGAAAACACAGTCCCAAATGACCCCCCTTCTGCTAAACTGGCCCGGGGGCAGCAGGAAACCCAGTG
>NW_026914237.1:0-4280 GCF_034315485.1 Pezoporus occidentalis | reverse complement strand
CTCACACCTAAAACTCCATTTGAATCCAAATTCTCAGCTGGTCTCTCTCAGCTGCAGGCAGCACAGTGATTACAGCACGAACGTTTGGCTTCTGCTCCCACAGCAGAAGAGCCAGGAGGGAAAGATTGTGCTGGACCTGTTCAGCACACAATCACCTTTACATTGGTGCATCCATCGTTGCTTTCACTGCTCCCTTTCATACAGGAAAAGCATTTGAATGGAATCAGTTCAGAGCCTGCTCTCTGCTGCGCAGCAACACAGTCAGCACAGAAGGAACAGTGGCATCTGCTCCCACAGCAGAAGAACCAGCAGGGAAAGCTAGTGCTGGGCCTCTTCAGCACACAGGCTGCTTTGCAACGGTGTCACCATCATTGCAGTCTCTCCTCGGTTTCATACCTAAAAGTCCATTTGAATCCAAATTCTCAGCTGGTCGCTCTCAGCTGCAGGCAGCACAGTGAGTACAGCACGAACGTTTGGCTTCTGCTCCCACAGCAGAAGAGCCAGGATTGAAAGCTTGTGCTGGACCTGTTCAGCACACAATCACCTTTACATTGGTGCATCCATCGTTGCTTTCACTGCTCCCTTTCATACAGGAAAAGCATTTGAATGGAATCAGTTCAGAGCCTGCTCTCTGCTGGCAGCAACACAGTCAGCACAGAAAGAACAGTGGCATCTGCTCCCACAGCAGAAGAACCAGCAGGGAAAGCTAGTGCTGGGCCTCTTCAGCACACAGGCTGCTTTGCAACGGTGTCACCATCATTGCAGTCTCTCCTCGGTTTCATACCTAAAAGTCCATTTGAATCCAAATTCTCAGCTGGTCGCTCTCAGCTGCAGGCAGCACAGTGAGTACAGCACGAACGTTTGGCTTCTGCTCCCACAGCAGAAGAGCCAGGATTGAAAGCTTGTGCTGGACCTGTTCAGCACACAATCACCTTTACATTGGTGCATCCATCGTTGCTTTCACTGCTCCCTTTCATACAGGAAAAGCATTTGAATGGAATCAGTTCAGAGCCTGCTCTCTGCTGCGCAGCAACACAGTCAGCACAGAAGGAACAGTGGCATCTGCTCCCACAGCAGAAGAACCAGCAGGGAAAGCTAGTGCTGGGCCTCTTCAGCACACAGGCTGCTTTGCAACGGTGTCACCATCATTGCAGTCTCTCCTCGGTTTCATACCTAAAAGTCCATTTGAATCCAAATTCTCAGCTGGTCGCTCTCAGCTGCAGGCAGCACAGTGAGTACAGCACGAACGTTTGGCTTCTGCTCCCACAGCAGAAGAGCCAGGATTGAAAGCTTGTGCTGGACCTGTTCAGCACACAATCACCTTTACATTGGTGCATCCATCGTTGCTTTCACTGCTCCCTTTCATACAGGAAAAGCATTTGAATGGAATCAGTTCAGAGCCTGCTCTCTGCTGGCAGCAACACAGTCAGCACAGAAGGAACAGTGGCATCTGCTCCCACAGCAGAAGAACCAGCAGGGAAAGCTAGTGCTGGGCCTCTTCAACACACAGGCTGCTTTGCAACGGTGTCACCATCATTGCAGTCTCTCCTCGGTTTCATACCTAAAAGTCCATTTGAATCCAAATTCTCAACTGGTCGCTTTCAGCTGCCCAGCAGCACAGTGAGTACAGCACGAACGTTTGGCCTCTGCTCCCACAGCAGAAGTGTCAGGATTGAAAGCTTGTGCTGGACCTGTTCAGCACACAATCACCTTTACATTGGTGCATCCATCGTTGCTTTCACTGCTCCCTTTCATACAGGAAAAGCATTTGAATGGAGTCAGTTCAGAGCCTGCTCTCTGCTGGCAGCAACACAGACAGCACAGAACGAACAGTGGCATCTGCTCCCACAGCAGAAGAACCAGCAGGGAAAGCTAGTGCTGGGCCTCTTCAGCACACAGGCTGCTTTGCAACGGTGTCACCATCATTGCAGTCTCTCCTCGGTTTCATACCTAAAAGTCCATTTGAATCCAAATTCTCAGCTGGTCGCTCTCAGCTGCAGGCAGCACAGTGAGTACAGCACGAACGTTTGGCTTCTGCTCCCACAGCAGAAGTGTCAGGATTTAAAGCTTGTGCTGGACCTGTTCAGCACACAATCACCTTTACATTGGTGCATCCATCGTTGCTTTCACTGCTCCCTTTCATACAGGAAAAGCATTTGAATGGAGTCAGTTCAGAGCCTGCTCTCTGCTGCGCAGCAACACAGTCAGCACAGAATGAACAGTGGCATCTGCTCCCACAGCAGAAGAACCAGCAGGGAAAGCTAGTGCTGGGCCTCTTCAGCACACAGGCTGCTTTGCAACGGTGTCACCATCATTGCAGTCTCTCCTCGGTTTCATACCTAAAAGTCCATTTGAATCCAAATTCTCAGCTGGTCGCTCTCAGCTGCAGGCAGCACAGTGAGTACAGCACGAACGTTTGGCTTCTGCTCCCACAGCAGAAGTGTCAGGATTTAAAGCTTGTGCTGGACCTGTTCAGCACACAATCACCTTTACATTGGTGCATCCATCGTTGCTTTCACTGCTCCCTTTCATACAGGAAAAGCATTTGAATGGAGTCAGTTCAGAGCCTGCTCTCTGCTGGCAGCAACACAGACAGCACAGAACGAACAGTGGCATCTGCTCCCGCAGTAGAAGAACCAGCAGGGAAAGCTAGTGCTGGGCCTCTTCAGCACACAGGCTGCTTTGCAACGGTGTCACCATCATTGCAGTCTCTCCTCGGTTTCATACCTAAAAGTCCATTTGAATCCAAATTCTCAGCTGGTCGCTCTCAGCTGCAGGCAGCACAGTGAGTACAGCACGAACGTTTGGCTTCTGCTCCCACAGCAGAAGAGCCAGGAGGGAAAGATTGTGCTGGACCTGTTCAGCACACAATCACCTTTACATTGGTGCATCCATCGTTGCTTTCACTGCTCCCTTTCATACAGGAAAAGCATTTGAATGGAGTCAGTTCAGAGCCTGCTCTCTGCTGCGCAAAAACACTGTCAGCACAGAACGAACAGTGGCATCTGCTCCCACAGCAGAAGAACCAGCAGGGAAAGCTAGTGCTGGGCCTCTTCAGCACACAGGCTGCTTTGCAACGGTGTCACCATCATTGCAGTCTCTCCTCGGTTTCATACCTAAAAGTCCATTTGAATCCAAATTCTCAGCTGGTCGCTCTCAGCTGCAGGCAGCACAGTGAGTACAGCACGAACGTTTGGCTTCTGCTCCCACAGCAGAAGAGCCAGGATTGAAAGCTTGTGCTGGACCTGTTCAGCACACAATCACCTTTACATTGGTGCATCCATCGTTGCTTTCACTGCTCCCTTTCATACAGGAAAAGCATTTGAATGGAATCAGTTCAGAGCCTGCTCTCTGCTGGCAGCAACACAGTCAGCACAGAACGAACAGTGGCATCTGCTCCCACAGCAGAAGAACCAGCAGGGAAAGCTAGTGCTGGGCCTCTTCAGCACACAGGCTGCTTTGCAACGGTGTCACCATCATTGCAGTCTCTCCTCGGTTTCATACCTAAAAGTCCATTTGAATCCAAATTCTCAGCTGGTCGCTCTCAGCTGCAGGCAGCACAGTGAGTACAGCACGAACGTTTGGCCTCTGCTCCCACAGCAGAAGTGTCAGGATTTAAAGCTTGTGCTGGACCTGTTCAGCACACAATCACCTTTACATTGGTGCATCCATCGTTGCTTTCACTGCTCCCTTTCATACAGGAAAAGCATTTGAATGGAGTCAGTTCAGAGCCTGCTCTCTGCTGGCAGCAACACAGACAGCACAGAACGAACAGTGGCATCTGCTCCCACAGCAGAAGAACCAGCAGGGAAAGCTAGTGCTGGGCCTCTTCAGCACACAGGCTGCTTTGCAACGGTGTCACCATCATTGCAGTCTCTCCTCGGTTTCATACCTAAAAGTCCATTTGAATCCAAATTCTCAGCTGGTCGCTCTCAGCTGCAGGCAGCACAGTGAGTACAGCACGAACGTTTGGCCTCTGCTCCCACAGCAGAAGTGTCAGGATTGAAAGCTTGTGCTGGACCTGTTCAGCACACAATCACCTTTACATTGGTGCATCCATCGTTGCTTTCACTGCTCCCTTTCATACAGGAAAAGCATTTGAATGGAGTCAGTTCAGAGCCTGCTCTCTGCTGGCAGCAACACAGCACAGAACGAACAGTGGCATCTGCTCCCACAGCAGAAGAACCAGCAGGGAAAGCTGGTGCTGGGCCTCTTCAGCACACAGGCAGCTTTGCAACGGTGTCACCATCGTTGCAGTCTCTCCTCGGTTTCACACCTAA
>NW_026914236.1:0-8229 GCF_034315485.1 Pezoporus occidentalis | reverse complement strand
GCCGCTCCGACCCGCGGGAGCGGCATCGCGGAGGTGGCGCCACCCCGCGGTGGAGGCCGGTACGGCGCGGCGGCGGCGGCTGCGTGCGCGCGCGCGCGCGCGCGCAGGCGCCCACCGGCGAACGGCGGCCAAGCGGGAGCGCGCCTGAGGCGGGGCCGGCGGCGCCAGCGCGCCACCGACCCCGGCGGCCGGCCCTTCCCGCGCCGCCGCGGGCAAGGAGCCGGGACCCGCTGCGCAGCTTTCGTTTCGGGTTTCCCTTCTCTCGGCGTGGCAACCGCGCTTTCCCGTCTCCCGCGAGACGGGGACGCGCGCCCGGCCTCCCTTCCACGCTCGCCAGCGCCCGCCAGGGACTGACCTGGCCCCCGACGACGGCCCCCGCCTGCGACCTCTCGCAGACGTAGCTTTTCTTTCGTTCGCTCGCTCCGTCGAGCGTGCTGAGCGCGGCGGCGGTGGCGGGAGGGAGGGGCGGGGTGGGAGAGGGGACACGCGCCCCCGGCGTCTTCTCCCCCCGGCCACGGCGAGCACCGGACGTGCTAGAGGAGGCAGCGACCCGCCGAGGCGGGTGCGACCCGGCGACCGAGGCCCCTCTCCGGGGCGGCTCGCTCGGCAGCAGGCGGGAAGGCGGCACGGAAGGAAGCCGGCGCGGCCACAGGCCGCAGCGGAGGGGGACGCCCCCCTGCCGCCCACCGTGGTTCTTTTCGCTTCCCCCCACCTTCTCTCGGCTCAGGCCGCCCCACCGCCCGAGCGCTGCTCGCGGCCGGCACCCGCGGGCACACGGACCGAGGCCAGCACCGGCGCCTCGCGTGCTTTAGGACACCTGAGGGCTCGCGGGGCCACGCGGCCGTCACACAGCCCGGTTCGGTAACAAGTCCGTGGAACCTCCCCCCGCGTCGAGCAGAGAGCACCAAGGACGCGACCGACACGGCGAGGCACGCACCCCGCCGCTGACACGGTCGCGGCTCCTTCTCGCTCGGGGTGGGGGGGGGAGGAAGGCGGAGGACGACACCTCGCACGCCACGGGAAGCGAGCTGGAAAGGAGACCGCCCAGCCTGAACACCGGACACCGCCCGCGGCCCGCACGAGGACGGGGAGCGCAGACGAGACCGGCCCGCCGGGGGCCCTCTCCGACGCGACCCGAAAGGCCTCATCGATCGGTCGGGGGAAGACAGGAAAGGCGAGACAAGACGCCCGTAAAAGGCCTCCCACGGTAAGCCAGAACACGCTGGTCCGGAGACAGCAGGGCAGCCCGAGCCCAATCCGTGGGGACGCTACTCAGGGCCGGGTGCTCAAAAGGACGACGAGAGCTCCCGCGAGCCACTCTTAATCCCCAGCCATCGTGGTTTTGCTTTCCCGCTCCGCGGGCTCCAGCTTTAACGCCGGCAAAAGAACGAGAAAAGGGCGAAAAGGAGAGCGAAGAGACAGAAGGGAAAAGAAGGGGGGGGGGAAGGGGAAGAGGTGCCGCCACCTCGTCACAGCCACCGGGCCCATAGGCAATTGCAAGCAAGAGCCGGAACCGCTGCTAAGGCATCTCTGCGCCGGGACGTACCGACGGGCTCGCCGCCCGTGCCATCATCGGAGGAGCCCTCGCTCAACTTCACCGACCGGGCGGGGAGAGAAGTCGGACCTGGGGATCGAGTCCCGCCACGGTCTTCTTCCAGCGTTCGAGTGCCGGCCTCCGCCGCCGGTTTTTTTTGCCCTCACCCCGCGGGAGGGACGAACGAGCCACCTCGGGAAGCGCCGCAACGGCTGCTGCGGAGACGAGCCACTACTCGCTCCCATAAAACGGATAGAAACGACTCCTTCCGCGCCGCCGCTGAACACCAGAGTCTTAGGCTCACCCAAGTGGCGAGCAACCGACGAGTAATATTACGAGGATGCAAATGAAGGCATAAAGAAAGGGCCACCCACTCCGCCGGCTCCGGAAGCGGCGCTCCTGACAAGTCCGTTGCAGCACCTCGGAAACGCCACCGTGTCTGAAAAGAGACGAAAATCACCCCAGCGGCGGCGCCAGTTACTCGCCAGATACTCGCGAGGTACTCTCGAGGTACGCCCGAGGTACTCTCGAGGTACGCGAGAAGTACGCGAGAGGTACGCGCGAGGTACGCCCGAGGTACTCGCCAGGTACGCGAGAGGTACGGGCGAGGTACTCGCGAGGTGCTCCCGAGGTACGCCCGAGGTACTCCCGAGGTATGCGCGAGGTACTCCCGAGGTACGTCCCAGGTACACGCGAAGTAGGCGCGGGGCACTCCCGAGGTACGCCCGAGGTACTCCCGAGGTACCCGCGACGTACGCGCGAAGTAGGCGAGAGGTATGCGTGAGGTACTCCCGAGGTACGCTAGAGGTACGCGCGAGGTACTCCCGAGGTGCGCCCGAGGTACGCGCGAGGTATTCCCGAGGTGCGCGCGAGGTACGCCCGAGGTACGCGTGAAGTAGGCGAGAGGTACTCGCGAGGTGCTCGCGAGGTGCTCCCGATGTACTCCCGAGGTGCTGATTTTCCATCCTCGGTCTCAGGCACGGAGGCACAGACAGACCCAGGAACGGGATCCCACAGACAAACTGTTACATTAATTGCAACAAGGTATTCTAGTTCAGTCCTTTCCAGTGTGCCAAAGTGCACCCGAAGGACTCTTTCTCAAGATCGCTTCACTCTGCTGATTTTCCATCCTCGGTCTCACACACGCAGACGCAGACAGACACAGGAACGGGATCCCACAGACAACCTGTTACATTAATTGCAACCATGTATTCTAGTTCAGAGTTCCATTTTTAGGCCATTCTCCCTGATCTTCCAAAGTATACAATGTTTCTCCACTCTGCTGATTTTCCATCCTCGGTCTCAGGCACGGAGGCACAGACAGACACAGGAACGGGATACCACAGACAAACTGTTACATTAATTGCAACAAGGTATTCTAGTTCAGTCCTTTCCAGTGTGCCAAAATGCACCCGAAGGACTCTTTCTCAAGATCGCTTCACTCTGCTGATTTTCCATCCTCGGTCTCACACACGCAGACGCAGACACACGAACGGAATCTCACAGACAAACTGTTACATTAATTGCAACCATGTATTCTAGTTCAGAGTTCCATTTTTAGGCCATTCTCCCTGATCTTCCAAAGTATACAATGTTTCTCCACTCTGCTGATTTTCCATCCTCGGTCTCAGGCACGGAGGCACAGACAGACCCAGGAACGGGATACCACAGACAAACTGTTACATTAATTGCAACAAGGTATTCTAGTTCAGTCCTTTCCAGTGTGCCAAAATGCACCCGAAGGACTCTTTCTCAAGATCGCTTCACTCTGCTGATTTTCCATCCTCGGTCTCACACACGCAGACGCAGACAGACACAGGAACGGGATCCCACAGACAACCTGTTACATTAATTGCAACAATGTATTCTAGTTCAGAGTTCCATTTTTAGGCCATTCTCCGTGATCTTCCAAAGTATACAATGTTTCTCCACTCTGCTGATTTTCCATCCTCGGTCTCAGGCACGGAGGCACAGACAGACACAGGAACGGGATCCCACAGACAAACTGTTACATTAATTGCAACAAGGTATTCTAGTTCAGTCCTTTCCAGTGTGCCAAAATGCACCCGAAATTGGACTTTTCTCAAGATCGCTTCACTCTGATTTTCCATCGGTCTCACACACACAGACAGACCCAGGAACATCCCACAGACAAACTGTTACATTAATTGCAACAAGGTATTCTAGTTCAGTCCTTTCCAGTGTGCCAAAATGCACCCGAAGGACTCCCACAGACAACCTGTTACATTAATTGCAACCATGTATTCTAGTTCAGAGTTCCATTTTTAGGCCATTCTCCCTGATCTTCCAAAGTATACAATGTTTCTCCACTCTGCTGATTTTCCATCCTCGGTCTCAGGCACGGAGGCACAGACAGACACAGGAACGGGATACCACAGACAAACTGTTACATTAATTGCAACAAGGTATTCTAGTTCAGTCCTTTCCAGTGTGCCAAAATGCACCCGAAGGACTTTCTCAAGATCGCTTCACTCTGCTGATTTTCCATCCTCGGTCTCAGGCACACAGACGCAGACACACAGGAACGGGACCCCACAGACAACCTGTTACATTAATTGCAACAATGTATTCTAGTTCAGAGTTCCATTTTTAGGCCATTCTCCCTGATCTTCCAAAGTATACAATGTTTCTCCACTCTGCTGATTTTCCATCCTCGGTCTCAGGCACGGAGGCACAGACAGACCCAGGAACGGGATCCCACAGACAAACTGTTACATTAATTGCAACAAGGTATTCTAGTGTCGGAGTCGCGGGAGACAAGCCTCATGCTATCATGGTCAGCAAGTCTCGTTTATTTAGCAAAATACAGCTATTTTTATAGTCTCAGTGTTAGATACAATTTCTGCTAGGGTACAGTAAAATCATTGGTTAGTTTGTGCTAACGCAGGGGTTTCTAAATAACCGCGCTTCTTGTTTCAACATGTTTCACTCTTGCTCAAGCATTACCGTTGCGCTATCTCAGCAAGCATACATCCTGTCCTTGAGCAACCATTGTCCACACAGTTGCTGCTGTGTTCTTCGGCCTAGATCTTGACTAGTTGCACAGTTTCGTGGCCTTTGTCCTGCAGCCATTCTGCTGTCAGGCTCTCTACACTTCCCCCGTTTTCTTTAGTAGCAAGCATAGCCATTTTATGATTAAAAGCATTCGATATCATTTTTTGCAAACACTGCATGATACACGGTAAAAGCAAAATTGCGAGCAAAATTATAGCCAGCACCAAAGCAAGTTTTTCTATCAAAGTGATTAACCAAGGAGATAATCCAAAGGACGCTAACCAGTTTGTGAAAGGATCACTTGTTTCCTGTAATTTTCGCATATTGTCTTTTAAGTGTGCTAATTGTTTGTGAATGGAGTTAGAGTGGTCTGAAAGATTCATGCAGCACATACCTTCAAATTCATCACACCCATGACCTTGTGCTAAGAGGAGAAAATTGATTGCTGCTCTGTTTTGCAAAGTTGCATGTCTTATAGAGTCAACATCAGTGAGCAGCGCAGAGAGAGCGGATGCTGTAGCATTAGTTTTCTTAGCAAGCCAACATCCTAACTTATTCAATGTTGCCAAAGCTTGAGCGCTAGCTACTCCGGGAGCTAAAAATGAAGCAGCTATTTTTTCACCTGGTTCCAAAAAAATTTACTTTGTCATCGCAGCTCGGTTGAAAAGCGTGCGTTGACCTTCGAGAACACAATCCTCGTTTATTTATTATCATAGTGTTATTAGGGATAAACATGCCTAAGGTCCCTACTGCACACGGGCCATCCTTTATATGGGATAGCACCCTTTCCCAGGCCCGATCTTGTGGCAACTGAGGCATGGACTCTGTTTCTGGCTACAAATGAAATCCCTTATTGAGTGAGCTTACAGGTTTTTATAGTATTCTGCTTAGCAGTTAGTAGCGGTTAGTTCTTTTGGTACTTTTCCATCACAAAACAATTTTATTAATCGCACACTCTTTCAGCTAATCACATTACTGTCCACACACCTTTGTTTGAATAATTATTTCTAAACATAGTTCTCTGCTATCACTACTCATTACAATCTCACTTCCACTTCCCCTTGACTACACATTCTTTATCCTGTCTTAAGCATCCTCCTGTTTCCAAATGTACAGTCCTCAGAAATTATCTTGATGCTCTTTCTTCGGTTCCACCCGGTGTTCTTTCTCCACTTCTTTCTAACTTGTCCCGTTCACTTCTCCCAAGGTTTGTGGCTGATAAGAGTCCAGATGCCTGGGCTCTCATCCAGGTCTACTGGTGCAGCTTCTTGTGCAGCATTCCCCTCATCTCTCCCTTCTTTATAAACTAATGAAACATTGTTAATAGACTTAGCAAACAAACGATTTACACAAGCAATTAAACAAGGAAGTTTGATTAAAATACATAGAGATTTTTACATAGGTTAATGCGATTTTAATAATATTTTTCAAGCATGCACTGACGCCCTATTCTGACAGCAAACTTTCTAGCCAATTCCAGCTACTCTCCACTCACAACTTCTTAACTCCGTCCTTTAGGTTTTGAATTGCATCATGGACAGACTCAGAATGATCAGATAGATTCACGTAACACATTCTATCAAAGTCTTTACATCCATGTCCTTGAGATAATTGCAAAAAATCTATGGCAGCTCTGTTTTGAAGGGTAGCGTGTTTGACTGAATCGTGCTCTGTTAAGAGACCATTGCTGTGGGTGAAAGACCTCCGGGGCAGAGGCTGGGTTTCGTCCTGCCTCTCACCGGGAGGAGTGGACCCCGCACCGCCGCGCACCCCGCGCCTGCCGGAGCACAGAAAGGCGAGGGGCGGGCGAGTATCAGAGCCCTCTGCCCGCGGGCCGGCAATGGGGGGAGCCCGCCGGAGCCTGCTGCTGCCGCCGCCGGGCGAGTGAGTGAGGTCGCGGCATCAGGGAGGTGGAGGCGGCGCGCCCGTGCTCCGCAGCTCCTTATCCCACCGCTGCCACCGGGTGCAGCCCCTCGGTCGGCGGGGAGCCCCCGCCGCAGCCTCCGTTCGGCTCCCGCGGGAGCGCCGTTTTCCTCCCCGCCGTCCAGCCCCCGGTTCGCCTCGTGACGGACGGGATGTGGAGCATTCAGGTTGTGGGGCAGGCTCACAGCACCTTGATTTTCCGCTTGTTTTTTAATGTTTTTCCACATATCATGCGGGTCAGGGGGGTAGAGGTGGGGTTCTCTGTCAGGGTCGATTATTCCGGGATCAAAAGGGTTATCTTTGCCTGGCTCGTTTGCTGTTGCAGCCCACCGGCAGATATCTTCCCGCAGATCGATACGCGCGGGCGGGTTAGGGGCAGAAGGATCATAGTTACGATTCTGATCTTGTGCCAAACGGGCACTTTCAGCCGCACGTTTCTCTGCCTGTACCATCAGGAGTTCGTTATGTATCAAACGCCACAATTTGGATAACTTTTTAGCAGTTTTATCATCATCTAATGTAAGATCCCATAATTTATCGCCGTGGCGACGCCATTCCGATAACTGGTGAACAGAGTGGGGGTCACTAAAAATACCGAGAGACCGGGCATGAGAAAGAAGGGCAGGGAGGTCCTTATCAAAGTCTAAGCCTTTTAGCCCCCGACGACGGAGGAAGGCAGTAAAAAGATCATACGCCGCTTGCCTGTGCATATTTACCGGATCCGTTGCACCCTCCAGGCGTCGGCAGCGCGTAGCAGCAGAGCCAGCCGATGCTGCACTCCGGGCCAAAGCAGAGATCACGCAGTCCACCGATGTGCCACTGCTGTCCTGCAGAAGCCGTCTCTATGTCGAGACCTGCACCCTCCGCAACTCTTGAAAGGGACGGTCCCTTCCTTGGTCCCTGTTCGGGCGCCAAATGTCGGAGTCGCGGGAGACAAGCCTCATGCTATCATGGTCAGCAAGTCTCGTTTATTTAGCAAAATACAGCTATTTTTATAGTCTCAGTGTTAGATACAATTTCTGCTAGGGTACAGTAAAATCATTGGTTAGTTTGTGCTAACGCAGGGGTTTCTAAATAACCGCGCTTCTTGTTTCAACATGTTTCAACTTGCTCAAGCATTACCGTTGCGCTATCTCAGCAAGCATACATCCTGTCCTTGAGCAACCATTGTCCACACAGTTGCTGCTGTGTTCTTCGGCCTAGATCTTGACTAGTTGCACAGTTTCGTGGCCTTTGTCCTGCAGCCATTCTGCTGTCAGGCTCTCTCCTAGTTCAGTCCTTTCCAGTGTGCCAAAATGCACCCAAAGGACTCTTTCTCAAGATCTCTTCACTCTGCTGATTTTCCATCCTCGGTCTCACACACGCAGACGCAGACACACGAACGGAATCTCACAGACAAACTGTTACATTAATTGCAACCATGTATTCTAGTTCAGAGTTCCATTTTTAGGCCATTCTCCGTGATCTTCCAAAGTATACAATGTTTCTCCACTCTGCTGATTTTCCATCCTCGGTCTCAGGCACGGAGGCACAGACAGACACAGGAACGGGATACCACAGACAAACTGTTACATTAATTGCAACAAGGTATTCTAGTTCAGTCCTTTCCAGTGTGCCAAAATGCACCCGAAGGACTTTCTCAAGATCGCTTCACTCTGCTGATTTTCCATCCTCGGTCTCAGGCACACAGACGCAGACACACAGGAACGGGACCCCACAGACAACCTGTTACATTAATTGCAACAATGTATTCTAGT
>NW_026914235.1:0-5000 GCF_034315485.1 Pezoporus occidentalis | reverse complement strand
TTTTGCTCACTTTGTTACATTTACTGTGTTTTCCTATATATCTATATATATAGTGTTGCACTCACTTTGTTACAGTTACAGGGGAGAAATGGGTTAGGGTTAGGGTTAGGGTTAGGGTTAGGGTTGGGGTTGAGAACCTCTGTGGGTCATTAGAATGCTCTTGAACATACTTTATTTTGCTCACTTTGTTACGTTTACTGTGTTTTCCTATATATCTAGATATATAGTATTACACTCGCTTTGTTACAGTTAGCGGGGAGAAATGGGGTAGGGTTAGGTTTACGGTTAGGGTTAGGGTTAGGGTTAGGGTTAGGGTTAGGGTTGAGAACCTCTGTGGGTCATTAGAATCCTCTTGAACATGCTTTATTTTGATCACTTTGTTACGTTTCCTCTGTTTTCCTGTATATATATATACATATAGTATTACACTCACTTTGTTACAGTTACAGGGGAGAAATGGGTTAGGGTTAGGGTTAGGTTTAGGAGGGTTAGGGTTAGGGTTAGGGTTGAGAACCTCTGTGGGTCATTAGAATGCTCTTGAACATGCTTTATTTTGCTCACTTTGTTACGTTTCCTCTGTTTTCCTGTATATATATATACATATAGTATTACACTCACTTTGTTACAGTTACAGGGGAGAAATGGGTTAGGGTTAGGGTTAGGGTTAGGGTTAGGGTTAGGGTTGAGTACCTCTGTGGGTCATTAGAATGCTCTTGAACATGCTTTATTTTGCTCACTTTGTTACATTTACTGTGTTTTCCTATATATCTATATATATAGTGTTGCACTCACTTTGTTACAGTTACAGGGGAGAAATGGGTTAGGGTTAGGGTTAGGGTTAGGGTTAGGGTTGGGGTTGAGAACCTCTGTGGGTCATTAGAATGCTCTTGAACATACTTTATTTTGCTCACTTTGTTACGTTTACTGTGTTTTCCTATATATCTAGATATATAGTATTACACTCGCTTTGTTACAGTTAGCGGAGAAATTAGGGTTGAGAACCTCTGTGGGTCATTAGAATCCTCTTGAACATGCTTTATTTTGATCACTTTGTTACGTTTCCTCTGTTTTCCTGTATATATATATACATATAGTATTACACTCACTTTGTTACAGTTACAGGGGAGAAATGGGTTAGGGTTAGGGTTAGGTTTAGGGTTAGGGTTAGGGTTAGGGTTAGGGTTAGGGTTAGGGTTGAGAACCTCTGTGGGTCATTAGAATGCTCTTGAACATGCTTTATTTTGCTCACTTTGTTACGTTTCCTCTGTTTTCCTGTATATATATATACATATAGTATTACACTCACTTTGTTACAGTTACAGGGGAGAAATGGGTTAGGGTTAGGGTTAGGGTTAGGGTTAGGGTTGAGTACCTCTGTGGGTCATTAGAATGCTCTTGAACATGCTTTATTTTGCTCACTTTGTTACATTTACTGTGTTTTCCTATATATCTATATATATAGTGTTGCACTCACTGTTACAGTTACAGGGGAGAAATGGGTTAGGGTTAGGGTTAGGGTTAGGGTTAGGGTTGGGTTAGGGTTGAGTACCTCTGTGGGTCATTAGAATGCTCTTGAACATACTTTATTTTGCTCACTTTGTTACGTTTACTGTGTTTTCCTATATATCTATATATATAGTATTACACTCGCTTTGTTACAGTTACAGGGGAGAAATGGGTTAGGGTTAGGTTTAGGGTTAGGGTTAGGGTTAGGGTTAGGGTTAGGGTTGAGAACCTCTGTGGGTCATTAGAATGCTCTTGAACATGCTTTATTTTGCTCACTTTGTTACGTTTCCTCTGTTTTCCTGTATATATATATACATATAGTATTACACTCACTTTGTTACAGTTACAGGGGAGAAATGGGTTAGGGTTAGGGTTAGGTTTAGGGTTAGGGTTAGGGTTAGGGTTAGGGTTAGGGTTGACCTCTGTGGGTCATTAGAATCCTCTTGAACATGCTTTATTTTGCTCACTTTGTTACGTTTCCTCTGTTTTCCTATATATATATATACATATAGTATTACACTCACTTTGTTACAGTTACAGGGGAGAAATGGGTTAGGGTTAGGGTTAGGGTTAGGGTTAGGGTTAGGGTTGAGAACCTCTGTGGGTCATTAGAATGCTCTTGAACATGCTTTATTTTGCTCACTTTGTTACGTTTACTGTGTTTTCCTATATATCTATATATATAGTATTACACTCGCTTTGTTACAGTTAGAGGGGAGAAATGGGTTAGGGTTAGGTTTACGGTTAGGGTTAGGGTTAGGGGTTGGGTTAGGGTTGAGAACCTCTGTGGGTCATTAGAATCCTCTTGAACATGCTTTATTTTGATCACTTTGTTACGTTTACTGTGTTTTCCTATATATATATATATATAGTATTACACTCACTTTGTTACAGTTACAGGGGAGAAATGGGGTAGGGTTAGGTTTACGGTTAGGGTTAGGGTTAGGGTTAGGGTTAGGGTTAGGGTTGAGAACCTCTGTGGGTCATTAGAATCCTCTTGAACATGCTTTATTTTGATCACTTTGTTACGTTTCCTCTGTTTTCCTGTATATATATATACATATAGTATTACACTCACTTTGTTACAGTTACAGGGGAGAAATGGGTTAGGGTTAGGGTTAGGTTTTAGGGTTAGGGTTAGGGTTAGGGTTAGGGTTGAGACCTCTGTGGGTCATTAGAATGCTCTTGAACATGCTTTATTTTGCTCACTTTGTTACGTTTCCTCTGTTTTCCTATATATATATATACATATAGTATTACACTCACTTTGTTACAGTTACAGGGGAGAAATGGGTTAGGGTTAGTGTTAGGGTTAGGGTTAGGGTTAGGGTTAGGGTTGAGAACCTCTGTGGGTCATTAGAATGCTCTTGAACATGCTTTATTTTGCTCACTTTGTTACATTTACTGTGTTTTCCTATATATCTATATATATAGTATTGCACTCACTTTGTTACAGTTACAGGGGAGAAATGGGGTAGGGTTAGGTTTACGGTTAGGGTTAGGGTTAGGGTTAGGGTTAGGGTTAGGGTTGAGAACCTCTGTGGGTCATTAGAATGCTGTTGAACATGTTTTATTTTGCTCACTTTGTTACGTTTCCTCTGTTTTCCTGTATATATATATATATAGTATTACACTCACTTTGTTACAGTTAGCGGGGAGAAATGGGTTAGGGTTAGGTTTAGGGTTAGGGTTAGGGTTAGGGTTAGGGTTATGGTTGAGAACCTCTGTGGGTCATTAGAATGCTCTTGAACATGCTTTATTTTGATCACTTTGTTACGTTTCCTGTGTTTTCCTGTATATATATATACATATAGTATTACACTCACTTTGTTACAGTTACAGGGGAGAAATGGGTTAGGGTTAGGGTTAGGTTTAGAGTTAGGGTTAGGGTTAGGGTTAGGGTTAGGGTTAGGGTTGAGAACCTCTGTGGGTCATTAGAATGCTCTTGAACATGTTTTATTTTGCTCACTTTGTTACGTTTCCTCTGTTTTCCTGTATATATATATACATATAGTATTACACTCACTTTGTTACAGTTACAGGGGAGAAATGGGTTAGGGTTAGTGTTAGGGTTAGGGTTAGGGTTAGGGTTGAGTACCTCTGTGGGTCATTAGAATGCTCTTGAACATGCTTTATTTTGCTCACTTTGTTACATTTACTGTGTTTTCCTATATATCTATATATATAGTGTTGCACTCACTTTGTTACAGTTACAGGGGAGAAATGGGTTAGGGTTAGGGTTAGGGTTAGGGTTAGGGTTGAGAACCTCTGTGGGTCATTAGAATGCTCTTGAACATACTTTATTTTGCTCACTTTGTTACGTTTACTGTGTTTTCCTATATATCTAGATATATAGTATTACACTCGCTTTGTTACAGTTAGAGGGGAGAAATGGGGTAGGGTTAGGTTTACGGTTAGGGTTAGGGTTAGGGTTAGGGTTAGGGTTAGGGTTAGGGTTGAGAACCTCTGTGGGTCCTTAGAATCCTCTTGAACATGCTTTATTTTGATCACTTTGTTACGTTTCCTCTGTTTTCCTGTATATATATATACATATAGTATTACACTCACTTTGTTACAGTTACAGGGGAGAAATGGGTTAGGGTTAGGGTTAGGTTTAGGGTTAGGGTTAGGGTTAGGGTTAGGGTTAGGGTTAGAACCTCTGTGGGTCATTAGAATGCTCTTGAACATGTTTTATTTTGCTCACTTTGTTACGTTTCCTCTGTTTTCCTGTATATATATATATACATATAGTATTACACTCACTTTGTTACAGTTACAGGGGAGAAATGGGTTAGGGTTAGTGTTTGGGTTAGGGTTAGGGTTAGGGTTGAGTACCTCTGTGGGTCATTAGAAAGCTCTTGAACATGCTTTATTTTGCTCACTTTGTTACGTTTACTGTGTTTTCCTATATATCTATATATATAGTGTTGCACTCACTTTGTTACAGTTACAGGGGAGAAATGGGTTAGGGTTAGGGTTAGGGGGGTCAGAACCTCTGTGGGTCATTAGAATGCTCTTGAACATGCTTTATTTTGCTCACTTTGTTACGTTTACTGTGTTTTCCTATATATATATATATATAGTATTACACTCACTTTGTTACAGTTACAGGGGAGAAATGGGTTAGGGTTAGGGTTAGGTTAGGGTTAGGGTTAGGGTTAGGGTTAGGGTTAGGGTTGAGAACCTCTGTGGGTCATTAGAATGCTCTTGAACATGCTTTATTTTGCTCACTTTGTTACGTTTCCTCTGTTTTCCTGTATATATATATACATATAGTATTACACTCACTTTGTTACAGTTACAGGGGAGAAATGGGTTAGGGTTAGGGTTAGGGTTAGGGTTAGGGTTAGGGTTAGGGTTGAGAACCTCTGTGGGTCATTAGAATGCTCTTGAACATGCTTTATTTTGCTCACTTTGTTACGTTTCCTCTGTTTTCCTGTATATATATATATATAGTATTACACTCACTTTGTTACAGTTACGGGGAGAAATGG
>NW_026914234.1:0-6484 GCF_034315485.1 Pezoporus occidentalis | reverse complement strand
CATCCATCACCCATCCACCATCCACCACCCCTATCCCCCCACACCCCCCCGTACCTTGAAGAACCCCCTGGGGCTTCCCCTCTCCTCCTCGGCTCCCCCTTCGGTGGGCGACCCCTCCAGCGAGTCCCCTTCTCCATCCTCCATCTCCTCCTCCTCCTCCTCTTCCTCCTCCTCCTCCTCTTGCGCCCCCCTGCCCATGGTCCCCTCACCGGGCGAGGACACGTCGCTGGTGCCATCCCCGGACACCCGCGTGGCCCCCCCGGGATGCAGCGCTTCTGGGGCCCCTTTTGGGGCTCCTTCCTCCTCTTCCTCCTCCTCTTCCTCTTCCTCCTCCTCCTCCTCCTCCTCGGAGAAGTGAATGGACGAGCGCGTCTGCACCGTGGCGCCGCTGAACTTGCGCCGATGGGGCAGCGTGTCCACGTCCTGCGGCGGCGTCAGCACCCGCCGCAGCTCCGTGGGGCGCGGGCCCCGCGGGCGGCCGTGGGCCGACGGAGACCCCTTGGGTGCCGACACCCCTTGGGGTGCCCCCCGGCTCCCTTTGGCCACCGGGATCACCCAAGCGGTGGCCGCCGGTGGCCGCGGTGCCTCTTGGAGCAAGCGTTGTTGCTGTTGGTTGAGGCGAAGGACGTCGAGCTGGAGGCTGCTGACCGCGGTGCTGAGCTGCGCCACCGCCGCCTCGTAGGCGCTATGGGGGGCACCCATGGGTGCTTTTGGGGGGCTAGGGGGGGGGTCCCGCTCGGCCTGGAGCTGCCGTAGGGCGTCCTTGCCCAAGCGCTGCCGGTGCTTGCTGAAGATGGCTTCGATGCGGCGCTTCTGCGCCTCGATGGCGCGGCGCTTCTCCTCCAGCCGCGCGCCCAACTGGGACATCTCCAAGCTCAAGGGTTCGCTGTGGGGCCCGCTCTGCTCTATGGGGCAGGGCTGCACCGGGGGGGAGGCGGTGGAAGGTGGGGTGGAAGTTGAGCGAGCGACCGGGGTGCCGTCGGTGGGGGCTGCGTGGCCATCGCCATGGCCAACGCCATGACCATGGCCATCGCCAACGCCATGGCCATCGCCACGACCGTGACCATCACCGACGCCGTGACCCCCGTGACCGTCACCGACGCCGTGACCCCCATGACCATCACCGACGCCGTGACCGTGCCCCACACCTCCATGACCAGCCCCATGGCCATGGCCATGGCCAACACCATGGCCATGGCCATGACCGCCACCGCTCGCCTCTTCCAGCTTCTTCTTGCGCTCGGCGAAGCTGGTCATGGTGCGGCCGTTGCTTGGCGCCGAGGTTGTGGGGCTGGACGCGTGGCTCGGGAGGAGGTTGTGGGGCTGCCCCACATCTACAGCGGGGCGAGGGGAGTGCAGGTAGAAGGTGTCGGGGGCGCCCTCGGGCAGCAGCCGCTCGGAGCTGTGGATGATCTGAAGAGCCTCCTCGATGGTGGGGAGCTCGGGGAGCCCGTTGGGGGCGCTGTGGGGCGCTGTGGGGGGGCTGTGGGGCAGGCTATGGGGCAGGCTATGGGGCAGGGCCAGGCTGTCGCTGCTGGCCGAGCGGGTCAGCGCCGTCCCCACCGGGTTGCCCATCACGATGTCAACGTCGCTGTCCAGCCCGAAGGGGATGCTGAAGGACACGGCCTGCGACAGCGGGTGGCTGGGGGGCAGAGGGGGGGTCAGACCCATAGAGCCCCATAGATGACCCATAGCACCCCATAGAACCCCATAGCTGACCCATGGCACCCCACAGAACCCCATAGCTGACACATGGCACCCCACAGAACCCCATAGAACCTCACAGCTGACCCATGGCACCCCATAGAACCCCACAGCACCCCATAGAACCCCACAGCACCCCATAGAACCCCATAGCTGACCCATGGCACCCCATAGAACCCCACAGCACCCCATAGAACCCAACAGCTGACCCATGGCACCCCATAGAACCCCACAGCACCCCATAGAACCCCACAGCTGACCCATGGCGCCCCATAGAACTCCATAGAACCCCACAGCTGACCCATGGCACCCCATAGAACCCCACAGCACCCCATAGAACCCCACAGCTGACCCATGGCACCCCATAGAACCCCACAGCTGACCCATGGCACCCCACAGAACCCCACAGCACCCCATAGAACCCCACAGCTGACCCATGGCACCCCATAGAACCTCACAGCTGACCCATGGCACCCCATAGAACCCCACAGCACCCCATAGAACCCCACAGCTGACCCATGGCACCCCATAGAACCCCACAGCTGACCCACGGCACCCCACAGAACCCCATAGCACTCCATAGAACCCCACAGCTGACCCACGGCACCCCACAGAACCCCACAGCTGACCCATGGCACCCCATAGAACCCCACAGCTGACCCACGGCACCCCACAGAACCTCAAAGCTGGCCCACAGGAGCCGCATAGCTGACCCACAGAACCCCATGGCACCCCATAGAACCTCAAAGCTGGCCCATAGAGCCCCATAGCTGACACACAGCGTTCCATAGAACCCCATAGCTGACCCATGGCACCCCATAGAACCCCACAGCACCTCATAGAACCCAACAGCTGACCCATGGCACCCCATAGAACCCCACAGCACCCCATAGCTGACTCATAGAACCCCATTGATGACCCATGGCACTCCATAGAACCCCATAGCACTCCATAGAACCCCATAGCTGACCCATGGCACCCCATAGAACCTCACAGAGCCTCACAGCTGACCCACAGAACCCCGTAGCTGACCCATGGCACCCCATAGACCCCCACAGCACCCCATAGCTGACCCACAGCACCCCATAGCTGACCCATAGAACCCCATAGCTGACGCAGGACACCCCACAGAACCTCACAGCACCCCATAGCAGCCCATAGCTGACCTACAGAACCCCAAAGCTGACCCATAGGAGCCCATAGAACCCCACAGAACCCCATAGCACCCCACAGCTGCCCCTCACCTCAATGGTTTCTTGCTCCAGGCTTTGCTGAAGCTGCCATCGCCGTGGGGCAGAGACGGGGAGTGGGGCAGAGGGGCTGTGGGGGGGGGGGGGGCGAACAAGGTCACCCCATGCCCCCCCCATCACCTCCCAGTTCCCCCCGATGCACCCCATAGCCCTCCAGTGCACTCCATTGCCCCCCATTGCACCCCCAATACACCCCATAGCCCTCCCATGCGCCCCACAGTGACCCATAGCCCACCTATAGACCCCCATAGCCCCCCCCAAGGCACCCAATATACACCCCATATCACCCCCACTGCACCCCCATGACCCCATCATAGCACCCCATAGGCCCCCCCATGCACCCCATAGACCCCCAATACCCCCAATGCACCCCCAGCCCCCCCCAACCGTTTTGGGGTCCCCCATTGGGGGGGGGGTCTCACCTGGGGTCCCCCGAAGGGGGTTGGGGGGGTGACCCCCAGAGAGCAGTGGGTGCCGGAAGGTGAAGCCGGGGGAGCTGGGGAGACAATGGGGTTAATGGGGGGCAATGGGGGGCAATGGGAGGCAATGGGAGGCAATGGGGATCAATGGGAGGCAATGGGGGGCAATGGGAATGATGGGGACAATGGGGGCAATAGAGGCAATGGGGGGCAATGGGGATCAATGGAAGCCAATGGGGATCAATGGGGATCAATGGAAGGCAATGGGGGGCAAGGGGATCAATGGGAGCCAATGGGAGTCAATGGGGGGCAATGGGGATCAATGGGGATCAATGGGGCTCAACGGGATCAATGGAAGCCAATGGGGATCAATGGGAGCCAATGGAAGTCAATGGGGGGCAATGGGGATCAATAGGGATCAATGGGGCTCAATGGGGCTCAATGGGGCTCAACGGGAGTCAATGGGGATCAATGGGGATTAATGGAAGGCAATGGGGGGCAATGCAATCAGTGGGGTTAATGGGGATCACTGCAGTCAATGGGGGTCAATGGGGATCAATGGAGTCAATGGGGATCAATGGGGATCAATGGGGCCAATGTGGGGCAATGTGGGGCAACGGGAGTCAATGGGGATAAATGGGGATCAATGGGGATCAATGGGGCTCAACGGGAGTCAATGGGGATCAATGGGGATCAATGGAAGCCAATGGGAGTCAATGGGGATCAATGGGGCTCAATGGGGATCAATGAGGATCAATGGGGATCAATGGGGCTCAACGGGAGTCAATGGGGGGCCATGGGGATCAATGGGGATCAATGGGGCTCAATGGAAGCCAATGGGGGGCAATGGGGATCAATGGGGATCAATGGGGCTCAACGGGAGTCAATGGGGATCAATGGGGATCAATGAAGGCCAATGTGGGGCAATGTGGGGCAACGGGAGCCAATGGGAGTCAATGGGGGGCAATGGGGATCAATGGGGATCAATGGGGCAATGGGGATCAATGGGGATCAATGGGGGGCAATGGGGATCAATGGGGGGCAATGGGGCTCAATGGGGATCAATGGGGCTCAACGGGAGTCAATGGGGGGCCATGGGGATCAATGGAAGGCAATGGGGATCAATGGGGCTCAACGGGAGTCAATGGGGATCAATGGGGTTCAATGGGGGGCAATGGGGAGCAATGGGGGGCAAAGGGGAGACAGGCCCCCCCCAGCCCCACTCCCCCCCCCCCCATACCTGCTCTTGGGGGTCGCAGCCTCCCCGGCAGCCGGCGCCTCTGTGGAAATGGGGGGCATTGGAGGTGCCCCCCCCAATATCGGGGTCCAGGGACCCCCAAGTGCCCCCCTCAACTGAACCCACACCCCCCCTTACACATGGGGGACCCCCATGCTCACCATAAATGGGGCACCCCCCATAACTGCAGACCCGCCCCACACTTGGGGGTCCCATCAGAGCCCCCCACCCCACACATTGGGGTCCCCCCCATTACCTGAGCCCCCCCCCAGATCTCGGGGGCACACGAACGGGGGCCGCAGGACCTCGAAGCACAGGAAGAGCTCGGCCAGGAAGGCCCCAATGTTGAGCTGGGGGGAAGGGGTCAGGGGGGCAGTGACCCACGGCACAGAGCACACACCCCATAGCACACACCCCATAGCCCCACACCCCATAGCACACACCCCATAGCCACACACCCCATAGCACACACCCCATAGCCCCACACCCCATAGCACACACCCCATAGCACACACCCCATAGCCACACACCCCATAGCACACACCCCATAGCACACACCCCATAGCACACACCCCATAGCCCCACACCCCATAGCACACACCCCATAGCACATAGCCCATAGCACACACCCCATAGCACACACCCCATAGCACATAGCCCATAGCACACACCCCATAGTACACACCCCATAGCACATAGCCTATACCCCATAGCACATAGCCCATAGCACACACCCCATAGCACATAGCCCATAGCACACACCCCATAGCCCCACACCCCATAGCACACACCCCATAGCCCCACACCCCATAGCACACACCCCATAGCACACACCCCATAGCACACACCCCATAGCACACACCCCATAGCCCCACACCCCATAGCACACACCCCCCACACCCCATAGCACACACCCCATAGCACACACCCCATAGCACACCCCATAGCACACACCCCATAGCACACACCCCATAGCACACACCCCATAGCCCCACACCCCATAGCACACACCCCATAGCCCCACACCCCATAGCACATAGCCCATACCCCATAGCCCCACACCCCATAGCCCCCCCATAGCACACACCCCATAGCACACACCCCATAGCACAAACCCCCAAACCCCACACCCCAAAGCACACAACCCCATAGCCCCACACCCCATAGCACACACCCCATACCCCCACACACACCCCATAGCACCCCATATCCCATCGCACCCACACCCCATAGCCACCACCCCACACCCCATAGCACACACCCCATAGCCCCACACCCCATAGCACATATCCCACCCCATAGCACACCCACCCCATACCCCATCGCACCCCCGCCCCACATCGCACCCTCAGCGCGGGGGCCATGTAGAGCAGGTCCTCCACCCCCCATACACCCCATATCCCATACACCCCATACACCCCACATCCCACCCCATATCCCATCGCACCCTCAGCGCGGGGGCCATGTAGAGCAGGTCCTCCACCCCCCATACACCCCATACCCCATACCCCCCATACACCCCATACACCCCATACACCCCATACACCCCATACACCCCATACACCCCACATCCCACCCTCAGCGCGGGGGCCATGTAGAGCAGGTCCTCCACCCCACACCCCCCATACACCCCACACCCCACATCCCACCCCATACACCCCACACCGCACCCTCAGCGCGGGGGCCATGTAGAGCAGGTCCTCCACCCCACACCCCATACACCCCATATCCCACCCCATACACCCCATATCACCCCACATCGCACCCTCAGCGCGGGGGCCATGTAGAGCAGGTCCTCCACCCCACACCCCATATCCCACCCCATACACCCCATACACCCCACATCCCACCCCATATCCCGCCCCACACCGCAC